>NC_058099.1:46430217-46732391 GCF_020171115.1 Neogale vison
AACAAAGAAATGTTTGAAGTAATAATTACAGAACATTTTCTAAAATTAATGACAGGCACCAAACTAAAAATCCGGGAAGCTCAGTAAACACCAAGCAAGATAAATACCCCCAAACATCTATACTTAGGTTTATAATATTCAAACTACAGAAAATCAATGACTAAGAAAATTTTTATAGAAGTTAAGGACAGAATACTATATGTAATATAGTATTACTATAATTATATTGGACTTCTCTTCAGAAACTGCACACAAGAAGAGAGTGGAGAAAATATTCAAAGTGTTAAAAGAAAAAAACTACCAACCTAGAATTCTATAACCAGTGAAATTACCCTTCAAAAGTAAAAGAGAAATAAAGATTTTCTCAAACAAACAAAAATTGAGGGAACTTATTACCAGTAATGAAATGTTAAAGTTCTTCAGAGGGAAGGAAAATCCTATAGGTCAGAAACTCAACTCTACATAAAGAAAAGAGAATTAGGAAAGAAATACCTGAAGGTAAAATATAACCCTTTACATTTTTTCCCTTAATTTATCATTTAAATAACATGGATAATAAGGGTCACATAGGAATATTATAACAACTCTGTGCCCCAATATTTGATAACCTAGACTAAATGGGCCAATTCCTTGAAAAATACAATCTACCAAAACTCATACAAGTCTAAATAGACAGAATAAATGGCCCTGTATGTTACAAAGAAACTGAATATTTAACAACCCTCCAAGCCTACCAAAGCACCATGCCCAAATGGGCTTACTGGTAAATTCTACTGAATATCTAAGGAAGAAATGATACCAATTCTCTATACTCTCTTTTGGGAAACAGAACCAGAGGGGGAACTTCCTAAATCATTCTGAGGCCAGCATCACTCTTATATCAATATCAGAAAAATGCATTAAAATAATACTATAGACTAATATCTCTCATAAACATAGATGCAAAAATCCTCAAAAAAGTTAACAAATTGAATCCAACAATGTATAAAAATAATTACACACCATAAACAAATGGGATTTATCCCAGACATGTAAGGCTTGTTAAACATTTAAAAATAATTCATGTAATTGATTAAACAAACTAACTAAAGAAGATATGATCAGTCACCTGATCATATCAACGGTTGAAGAAAAGCATTTGACAAAATTTAACACCCATTCATGACAAAATCTATCAGCAACTCGAATGCAGAACTTCCTCAACTTGACAAAGAATATGTGCAAATTACCTATAGCTAGCACTATATTTAATAGTGAGAAACTAAATGCTTTCTTGCTAAAATCAGGGTCAAGCCAAGGATATCCTCTACACCACTGCTTTCAACACTGTACTGTAAGCTCTAGCTAATACAATAAGACAAGAAAAAGAAATAAATAAAACACAGATTGGGAAGGAAATAATAAAACTGCCTTTATCTACAAATGACATGATTTCTTTGTAGAAAATCCCAAAGAATCAACATCAAAAAGCTCTTAAAACTAGTAATTGATTATAGCAAGTTTTCAAGGTACAGGGTTAACTTATGAAGACAGTTGTTTTCTTACATAACATCAGTAAACAATTGGAATTTGAAATAAAATATACAATGCCTTTAGCACCAAAAATGTGAAATGCTGAGCTATAAATCTGATAAAATATTTATAGATTTCTATATGAGGAAAATGATGAAATTCAGATGGAAGAAATGAAAAAGATCAAATAAATAAAATTTCTATACACATGGATATGAAAACTCAATACTGTTAAGATATTCATTTTCTTCCAACTTGATCTATACTTTCAGTGCATTGTTAATTTGAATCTCAGTAAGTTAACTTATGGATATTGACAAACTGTTTCTGAAGTTCATATGGAAAGGCAAACAACTCAGAACAGCCTACAAAATATTGAAGGGCAAGAACAAAGTTAAAACACTGTTATTATTCCAACTTTAAGATTGCTCTACAACAACTGTAATCAAGAGAGTATGACATTGGTGAAAGAATAGAGAAAGAATGTATAAACAGAATAAAAAGTCTAGAAACTGACACACCCAAATAGAGTAAACGGATCAGTAAAAAAATATCAAAGGAAATTTGATGAGAAAAGGACAGTCTTTTCAATGACTGACTGAAACAGTTGGACTTCCATATGCAAAAAAGAATTTAGACATAGATTTTACACATTTCATAAAAGTTAATTCAAAATGAATCATAGATCTAAATATGCAACATGAAACTCTAAAACTCTTAGAAGATAACGTGGAAGAAAATCTAGATGACTTTAAGTTGGTGAGGTTTAGGTAAAACCCCAAAAGCATGATTTAATGAAAGAAAAAACTGATAATTTGGATTTCCTAACAATTGAAAATTTTTGCTCTATGAAATACCCTTTTAGGAGAATGAAAGCACAATTCACAGACTGGGAGAAACTGTTTGCCAAACACATATCTGATAAAGGACTGGTATCCAAAATATACAAAGGACTCTCAATCTTAGCAATAAGAAAGCAAACAACCCAGTTAATAAATGGGCAAAAGATCTAAACAGATACCTTATCAAAAAAATAGATGGCAAATAAACATATGAAAAGATACTCAACATCATATGTCATTAGGGAATTGCAAAATAAAATACCAATGATATACGTCTACATAACTATGAGAATGGCTAAACTCCGAAACACTGACAACAGAAAATGCTGATAAGGATTTAGAGGAACAGGAACTTGTATTCATTGCCAGTGGGAAGAAACATTTTTGGATGACAGTTAGGCAGATTTTTATAAAGCTAAAGCTCTTACCGTATGATCAGGAATTATACTCGTTGGTATTTACCCAAATGAACTGAAAATGTATGATCACACAAAAAGCTGCCCATGACTGTTTAGAGCAGCTTTGTTCAGAACTGCCAAACTTCGAAGCAACCAAGATATCCTTCAATAGGAATGGATAAACAAAGTGGTACATCCATACAATGGAATATTATTCAGTGATATAAAGAAATGAGTTATTAAGCTTTGAAAAACATGCAGGAACCTTGAATGCATATTGCTAAGTGAAAGAATTCCACTGAAAAGAATATGTCTGAAAAGATATATATTGTATGATTCCAACTGTATGACATTCTGGAAAAGGCAGAACTGTGGAGACAGTAAAAAGATTAGTGGTTGCTTGTGGTTTAGGTAGAAAGAGAAATGAGTAAATAGAGCACAGGGGATTTTTAGGGCAGTGAGATTGCATGATACTCTAATTGGTAAATGCACGTCATTACACATTTGTCAAAACCCACAGGATGTGTGATACAAAATGAATCCAAATATCAACTTTGGACTTTATTTAATAATAATGGATCAGTATTTCTTCATCAGTTTTAGCATATGTACCACACTAATGCAAGATGTTAATAAAAGGAGAAATTGTGTGTTGGGGGAGTGGTGAGGAATATTTGTAAGTTCACTGTATTCTTTTTTTTTATCAATTTTTCTGTAAACCTAAAATGGCTCTAAAGAATCAAGTCTATAAAAAAGTGAAGTAGCTTAAATTTCACGCTAAATAGGAAGTTAAAGGATTATACCCCAGCAAGTACTTGATTATGTACACCAGAGCTCTTTGTTTATGAGATCCTGAGGATGATACCATTTTTTCATATAACACCTTTACATACATAAACAGATTAAAACAGATTAAGCATAACTGTAAATCAAATTACTGTTAATGAAGTAAAAGCTTGCTATTTGGTATTGTGGATATAGAAGAAAAGCACACAGCTTTTAGAAATATGCATCATAGTATTTTTAAATTATTGCTATTCTTTATAGCTGAACATTTCTTCAGAACATATTTAGTTTGATAATTTTTGAAAATTGGAAAAATAGAATTAAAAACATCACATATGATATAGAGAAAAGAATTAAGAAACATATTTAGACTCATAAACACAGACATTTCAGCCTCTAAATTTTTCATGAAAATGCAAGACTATATTTCCAGGAAGAATCAGGTACTAGGGTATAGATTCAAATCCAGCACATTTTCTCACAAGGTAGTTTTATTTTTCTACCTTTTGTGGAGCAGATAAGATGACATGTACTGAGAATTTAATTTATGCCAGTTTCTAATAATGATAATCTTAGCCTTAGGTACAACAAATTACATTCTTCAGAATCTGCCATGGGTTAAACTTATTATTGTAGAAACCTGAAAAGTAAATCAAGCTACAAACACATATCAAGTTAAGAGATTCTGGAAACAGGGGTGGCTAGGTGGTTCAGTTGGTTGAGTGTCTGTCTTTGGCTTGGGTCATGATCCCAGGGCACTGGAGCTCTGCATTGGGCTCTCTGCTCTTCCTGCTTGTGCTCTCTTTCTCTCTCTGTGTCAAATAAATAAAATCTTAAAAAAGAAAAAAAGAGACAGAGATTCTGGAAACAACAACTATTTAAAAATAAGTTCTACAAGAAAGTTGGTTTCCTATTGTTAATCTTATGAAGGATATAAAATTGGATCTGTAACTTCATTATATGCAAAAAAAACTGCAGGTAGATTACGGATTTGGAAGTTAAAATTTTTTTTAAAGTCAACTTTCAGAAGAATATAAAACTTTTTTTTGGTAATAGTGCAATTATGTATTGCTACATAACAAACTAAAACTTAATGATTTAAAACAGCAATTTATTATTATCTCTAAAGCTAGGTAGTTCTTGATTGAGATTCATTGTGGTTATAATGGATGGACAGATAGTGGATGGGTTGGAGTTTTCTGAAACCTTCTCTTGGCGAGACATCCAAGATGGTTCACTGACCTGAACAGCAACTGATTCTGACTTTGGTAGAGAGCTCAGTAGAAGCTATCTCTCCAAAGTGCCTACAGATGGCTCTTTCTCGTGGCTTGGGCTTCTTAGAGCCTGGGGGTTGACCTTTGGAGTTAAGTGTTCTAAGTGGGAACATTCCATGAGACTCATTCTTTGTCCTAGCCACAGAAATTCTGGAAGGTCACTTCTGCTCAGAAAGTCACTAAGGCCAGGCCAGCATAGATTAAAGGTCATATTCCACTTCTTGATGGGAAAAAAATGAGATCACATTACAGGAAAGTATGTAGGATGAGACTTCTTGCTGTGCTCATCTTAGGAAAATCCAATATGCCACCAGGAGAGGAATCTTTAACTTAGATAAAATGAAAATACTAACCATGAAAGAATATATACAACTACATTAAAATTAAGACTTTATGTTCATTATGGTATAATCATGTTAGAAAATAATTTGTTATTATCTTGAAAATGTGAAACTTCCCACATATGTACCCTGTAGCTCAGAAATTCTTAGGCATTTACCTTCAAAAGAAACTTGCACATTAGTAATTAGGAGATATGTGTAAGAATGTTAATAGGGCATTATTCATAATAGCAAAAACCTTGGGAAAATCTGAATACTAATTAAAAATGGGTAAATAATTTGTGATATATTCATTCCCAGAATGAAATTACTATAGTAGTGAGTGGAGAAATATTAGTATTGTATTAACAGTAATAAAATATTGAGAAAAATGAAGTTAGGCCCAGAAGACTACATAGTATGATATTAATTTTATAAAGTTCAAAAATAAGCAAACCTAAGGAACATATTGCCAAAAACCTTAAAATAAAGATAAATAACATTTTAATGTAAAATTAAAAAATATGAATCAGTGTAAAAAACTCAGACAAAATGTCAAAAATTTAAATAGAGACATAATCAGATTATGCAGTGGCCTGGCTAGCCATATTGAAGCCTGAGGCAAAGAAAAATCTTTAAATTATAAGCTAGATATTAAATTGGTAAATCTTGCCCCTCCCATTTTAAACACAATTGATATCAATTACATTTTAAAATGTGCATTATTTTTGATACAGCAAATGTGCTCCTAGGAGTCTATTATAAAGGAATATTTGCATATGTACACAAAGGCATAGGTATAGTGACATTATCTACAAAAGGTACACTGATAATCATTGAAACATTATACATTCTTAATATGAAAGAAAGTAAGTGACATATAAAATCAGTAAATTATTATTTTTTAAAGATTTTATTTATTTATTTATTTATTTGACAGAGAGAGACACAGTGAGAGAGGGAATACAAGCAGGGGGAGTGGGAGAGGGAGAAGCAGGCTTCCCGCCAAGCAGGGAGCCTAATATGGGGCTTGATCCCAGGACACTGGGATCATGACCTGAGCCAAAGGCAGAGGCTTGACCCACTGAGCCACCCAGGCACCCAAATAAATTATTGATATTTAAACAATATCCAAAGTATATTGTTAAATAACAAAGTTCAAAATGTGAATTATATTGTCCTGTAATCTTTAACTTATGCATATACAGAAAAATTAACTAGAAAAATCTACATCAAACATTTAACAGTTGTTACCTACTGGGAAAAGACTGACAGAATGGGGGGAAGAGGAATGTTCCCATTCTTCTCAATGACTTACATCTCACTGGAACATTTTAAAAGGGGAATGTTACTTGATAATTAAAAAGAATAACCATGAATTAGCATTATAAAAAAAAGGCATTTTAAAACATGATAGCAATTAAGAATACTGAATTAGAAACACTGCTTTCCTTTTACTGATCACTTGAAGGTCAAATGACATTTCATAGAAACCGTATCACTTACTAAATTCCCCTCATTTCCAGGGTTTGATTCTATTGCTATAGAATTCAAGGCAAATTTTGGCTAGTGGAAGCTTTTAAGAAGTGAACCAATACTGTTCTTGAGTGTTGGGATTTATTTAACAACTTTGTCAGAGGTCTGTATCTGGTCCAGGCGGTGGGTCCCCTCATTCTTCACCAGTATTTGTATATCTGTGTTGATAATGAGGTTAAACATAAGCACAAGAGGTCCCCCCTTTTCTTATTAAAAATAAAGCTTTTGACACATTATTAATTTTCCCCCTAAATTATTTTGGTTAAGGAAGTCAGAGCCTAAATCGGAGGAAGGAATGGTCCCAATGATTTGAAGTCTTTTCATAACACAGTTTGGTTCAGACCTAGAAATTCATAATTTTGATTATTCTTTTGGACTAATAATAATAACACTAATATAATCAACACTCATTGATTTATATTCCAATGGAAATTCTAGAGTTTTCACTGATACACTTTTAATAAGATATAAGGGAAAATAACATGAGAATAGGATGGAAATCATTCTAGTCACTCATATTTCTTTTGGGAAAGGAATAGTTTCTCCAGCTGTTGAAGAAAGGGAGATATCAGTCTAAATGTGTGATAGAAGCTGGGACCCCAGTTCTTTCGCTATCTGAGAGGAAAAATTTCCTTGTTTCTACAGCAACTTGGGGAGAAAAATAGGCGGAGGAGAAATGGAGAGTGAGTTATAAGATGGGAAAGAATGGAAGCTATGTGACACCATCACATTCAAAGTCACACTGCCCAGAGGCAGAGAAACCTTCAGTAAAATTATCAAATTCATTTCCTTGAGGGAATTGATGACAAGGACGGAATTTACATCCAGATTGATTTAGGGTAGAGTAGAAGCAGCAAATGCATACTGATAATAAGAGCAGCAAGAGAGAGAAAAAAATTAGAAGTGATTTCCTAGGATTCACAGAATTTACAAGATTGTGTAATGTTAATTCATATCAAGTTTAACTAGATCTCAAAGGCCAGGGGACTCCCTGACAGTACTTGAGTTACTTAACTATGCTTTTTAAAATGTTTAAATGCTAGGCACATGTGTAATTTTCCCCCTTCCTAGCATTGGAAAGTTCTAAAAGTGATATGTCCATATCTAATGAAAATAAATGTTTCCTGACCACTCCCAAACTTAAATAACTCTTAACTGGAGTCTGTAATAACCCACGGAAATGAGCCCGGATCAAATTAAGCTGATTAGAAAGAGGATTAGGTAGATATCTGTGACACTATTAGTTCCTCAGGAGTTGCTATCTTCATCTCTAGACCTTGACTGTTTTATCTGGATGATAGCATTCTACCCAAAGGGCCAACACCATCCTTCTGTGACCCTGGAGTCTGGGACAACACTGAAAACAATGAGTTATCTTCAGGGGTTAGCACAAGTTAGCAAGCTTAGGGGATATGCTAGAAATATTTAGGTTTTCTCAGGTCAGGTCACAGAGTTTCTGGAACCATGCTGACCACTCTTAGCATCCTATAAAGCCTTTTATCTTATTTTACTTTTAAGATTTACTTATTTATTTTAGAGAGAGTGAGATGGGGAGAGACAGAGGGAGAGACAGAATCCTTAAGCAGACGGCGTTGAACACAGAGCCCGACCAGGGGCTAGATCTCACAACTCTGAGATCATGACCTGAGCTGAAACCAGAAGTTGGAGGTTTAGCGGAATAAGCCACCCAGGCACTCCTCCAAAGTTTTTATAATGCTTCCAGGTCATGTTTCATGCCACTTACTAGGCATACATGTGCTATAGTACAATAAACAGCCCAAGTTTTCACTTAGCACTTCTGAGTTTAAATTCCTACCTTGCCGTGGGCTATCTGTGTGACCATGCACACATCACTTCCCTGAGTCTCAGTTTCCTCATCTGCAAGATGGAGAAAGATTATCTATCTCACATGGATATTGTAACAATTAAATGTGATAATTTTGTAAAACTGTTTTACACAGTGCTAACACAATAAGTAGCCGAGAAATAGTAACTATTATGTGTTAGGTCAAATTATGGTCAAGTCATATACACAACCTACGAGTCCATTCTTTCCTATTTTTCTGTATGGGAAGGGGTCTAATATTTTTAGAAATGTCATATTAAAATGACATTTTATATCATATGCCCATGTTCATCTATCTACCAATTAACCATCTACCATCTTTGTCTCTATTGTTTGTAATTTTCTATTGTTTATCCATCCATCTATTTGTCATTTACTTATTTAACTCAAGTTCCTATCTGTACATGTCCCATCCTACCTTTTTCAGACTCCTATTCTGAAGGAATATTCTATTCTCAGGCTCATATTTCCATGTCCATCCAGCTGAACACTTACATATGTCAAATAAGGAAAGGAGGCCAGAGAACAATGGAAAAGTTTAGTTTTGAAACATTTCCTTTGGTCCAATACAAATGAATGGCAGTTGGAGTAAAGTTGGCATTGACTACAGTCATTTCAACAGCAAAGGAAGTTTTGCTCCTTGTTTTGCTCAATTGTTACACTTGCAAAGAAAAGGGGGAAAATAGATCTTTTACTTTTTCCAGACCATCAAAACTCAAATAGAGTTTATGCACTCACAAGGATGGATCTTGGGTCGTCCAGCTGTTCCCTGCATGTGGATAGTGGAGTAATGACTCTCCGGGTTCCATCAACCTAAACACACCTAAAAAAATGCTGTCAGATTAACATAGCACCTGCTCTGTCAAATATGTCTCCAGCCATCTGGAATGCAGCTTTACCAAGTCCTTGACTCACTATTTCACTTACTCCAGTTTTGCTGTAGGGAACTTAAAAAATAAACTCTGAAAAGAGAGTCTTTTAAAGCAGTACATATTTTCATTTTGTAACTATGGGATGCCATCGAAGATGTTATGATCCATAAATATAGATAGAATAATCGGTATCTAAATAATGTCTGTGATTCTTTTCAGAAAGTGAGTTAATATATTTTTCAAGGGTATTCTAATGTTTTTTTTATCTTTTTGCATAATTTTTCCTTGATTTCATGAAACATGTCCAATTGTACTTTAGATAAACTTTGTGACTTCTCAAGATGTGCTCGCTTCGGCAGCACATATACTAAAATTGGAAAGAAAATGTCAGTTTCTACATATGAACAGAACAGATCTTGATTATTAAAAAAATGTAATGAAATATAATTTTTGAGGATGGGGTGCTTATAGAAGCAGACAGAGATAATATGCTTAAAATTTTACTCATTCTAGTTTGTGTAATTATAATTTTATTAGTCAAGTCTTCAGTGAGGATACCCAGCATTTATATATAAATTACACAATGCAAATTTCTAATGTACCCTTGCATGACTACATCATTTTAAGATTTTAAAATTTAAGGAAAGCATGGTTTTACATTCTTTGCATTTACATAAGAAAAAAGTATTGCTAAAAACGAGGTTAATTTATTGATCACATTACTTGAAGAAAATAAACCTCCAATTTACCCTCAAATGTTTTGCATTTGCAAGATGTAAATTTTCCCTTCCAAAAGAAACCCTCAAAAAAAAGTTTTTTTGATTTATGCATTAAGAAACATTTCCTATAGAAGAATAAATGAAACAAGATGGGATCGGGAGGGAGACAAACCATAAGTGACTCTTAATCTCACAAAACAAAGTGAGGGCTGCTGGGGGGAAGGGGGTGGGGTTATGGACATTGGGGAGGGTATGTGCTATGGTGAGTGCTGTGAAGTGTGTAAACCTGGCGATTCACAGACCTGTGCCCTTGGAGCTAATAATACATTATATGTTAATAAAAATTTTTTTTTAAAATTTAAAAAAATAAATAAAAGTTCCCTGTGGATCCAAAGAAAACATTGGTGATGCCATAAACATCTCTCAAGTACAGTAGACTTTACCATAGGGTGGATGGTGCTGCTACTGGTCATAGTTAACACGGATGCTCATGTGCTTCACAGTAATCAATTAGCCATGAGTAATACATATCGCCACTACTATGTTTAAACTCTTGCAAGTGCAGAGATACACGTGTAATATAAACTGTGTGGCCAAGACAAAAGAATACTGCAAATCACACTTCTGCATAGTCGCACACACTTGCAGTTGCACCACAGAAGAACAGTACATATTTTAAAAGTTACCTTCAGGGAAGCACTCCTACTTCCATCAATTTTTATCTCAACCCATCATCACATGTCTGTGGATAGCTATGCTGATATTAGAATCCTTTTTCTTTCTCCAGTCAAAATGTTTTATATACTTTTGTCATTTTATGAATTTCCTGCTTTGGGAATAATTTTACTGTCAATTCGTGAGAACTTTGAAATGTCATACAACTTTTGGAAAGTATAGTACTAATAATTAATATTTAACCAGAAATACTTTTGGCAGTACAGTTTGGATGTGCCACTTCTTCATATAACATATATGAAGGCAAGGGGGAAGATCTGTAAAACAAATAGAGTTTGGACAGCAAACACACATGCTATATAGCCCGGACTTATACACGTCATAGTAGAAGCTTCTATAACATACAAACACATTGGGAAATGAAACACACTGAGACATGAAGCTATTAGGTAACACAGACTGTCGTTTTTTATGTTAACAGAGTATTTTGTCATCCTTATCTAGTAACAATTCTGATGTATAAAACATTGCTAACAGATCTGTCACCCTCCGTCCTTCCTTTTTACTGTGCATATACATCTCACAATTCTCTCCAGGGCTTGCCTTCCCCATTGAGTCCCTCAGGAAATCCCTGAGCTGCCTTTTTCATCTGAAGCCTCTGTGCAGAACTGTGAATGCTCCATCTTTCATCTCACTGATAGGTGAGCCTTCCCCAAATCCCAGGTAACTGTTAGAGGACTCGAGGAACGCTCTGTGAAAGGAAATCACGAGAGCAGAAGGATATTCTGCTCTCAAGGGAGGCCGCTGAAGCAAAAATCAATCACATGAATTAAGAGCTTTTGATGAATAAATAATTCATACACGCTAAATTAATTAACCAATATCCCCCAAGTCAGTCTTAGAACAGCATTCTAGACTCAGCTAGCATTGTATCAATCGAAATGCAGTCATTCGGTTTTGCTTCCTACGATTTTTCGGGGCAGAAAGACTGTGCTGGATCGAAGGCTACCATTTTTAAGAGAATGTGGTAGCCAAAGCCAGGTGGTTGGGCGCTCACTTTCCAGGGCACAAACCAAAGACCAAAACAAGTACTTCCTCATAAACACTCTGACCACTGTGTTTAATAGTGTTGACATTTACATAAATGGATTGCAGTGTAGTTGTTGAACATACACTGGGATGATTCCATAATCCTGTTTTAATTAGATGGATGTTGTGAGCATAGAAAAATCACAAGCCGCACTCCCTGTGGTGATGCCATACTGGCAAGGAATCAATCACCACGGCTCTAGTTGCCATAGAAACCGATAGCTCTTGCACCACCATCTAAGTGGCAAATGATTGGTGGTGTACTCATAACACAGGGAGAGCAATGAGTTTTTCTATCCTGTCCAGCAGCTGTGCCAGAGAGTTAATTAAAAGCAGAGAACATGAAATAAATCTAAATCTGTGAAGAAATGAAATGTACAGTACAAATTGAATTCCCGTGTCGAACAGAAATTAATATGCAGCGCAAACCACAGAGCTGCCTGAACAAGCAGCAGCTGGGAATCTTGGGAAATGTTGCCTCTGAGGCGGTTAGAACTGAAATGTGGAGAGGGCACCTCCTTATCTTATTACCTAAACAAGCACTTTGTTCAGCATTGGTGTTGACTGATGCATGCAAATTGCAGCCTCAAATGTTAAGAGTTCCCGTTTCTAAGCAGGAAGGACAAAGCTTAACTAAGATTTAATTAACAAACTGTTAGCAACTGCAGTTTATCAGCTGTGAACACAATGTAAGTAAATGTTTCTACTCCTGTACTGGAATTCACCAGACAACCTCTGTGAAAGTCAATGTGTTTTTATTGATAAGCCACAAATTCAGAATTCATATTTCAAATATTGCGAGCTGAGGAGCAAGGACCTGAAATGCTTTTCCAAGAAATAAGAGAAGCTCGACATAGAAAGAAAGTTTATTTTCTTTTTTTCCTGTAGAATGAGCTACAACAGATGAGGCATGAAATATTTAACTAGAGAGAACCATGATTTCTTGGTTCAGTCCACCCCCATTCTAGGATTTCAGGGTTATCATTTCGAAAAGTTAGTCTGAGCAACCTGTTCTCTGTGTGAAGCCAACTGCTCCCCCTGGACAAGCAGAGCAACACAGGGACCACGCTGTGTATCTCTGCGGCTGCCAAGTATGTTTGAGTTTATAGAGATCCAAGGAAGAAGTAGCATCTTAGATCATGCAATGTCCCCTTCTCCCCCAACTAGGAAAAAATCAGCTCCCCAGGGAGCGAGCACAGCTGCGGGTGGAAAAGCATAAAATGCTGGTAGAACTTCAGAGTGTATATCGTTATAAACAGTCATATGCACTTAATATCCATCTAATGAACTGCTGGAGTTTCCCTTTTATCAAGATGTATTTTTCATCTGACTAGTCATCTGTTTCTGCTGGCAATGGAATTTCTCACCTAAGGAGAATGTGCACAATCCCTCCAATTGCCCATTTTGAGCACATTTTCCAGTGTGATAAAACAATGAGGAAGCAAACACCATACTTCCATACACTTGCTTATGAGAACATGTCTGCATGAATCAGATTTTTATATATCTAGTTGAAAACTACTTGAAAGGATCGCATAGATGTCCATGACATATGGAGTGAAATTCCAAAAGGGGGCCGTTTTGTACACTTTGCAGACACTGAATGCGCTTCCGATGACTGGTAGAGTCAATGCTATTGTAACAGAAAGACCTCAATCTGACATCAAGTGGGAGGTTACGAATGAAATATCATTGAAATCAAGGGAGGGGTTTCGAATATTATTCTCACTGTACCACTAAAGACTTCAGATACAGTCAAGTTAATTATACCTATAGCATCACTGAGTAGAATCACCAATAATCGTTCATAGGAAAACCATCTTGTCTTAATGGGAGTATCTGAATACACAAAAAGAAAACAATTTTTAAAGTATGTGAAGTGTTCAGAAATATGTACCTATGTGGTGTCATGAAAGTACAAAATAACAAAAATTTATAGAGTTAATGTGTAAGGCTAGAAATTTATATCTTTAAGTAGACATTTCAAAATGGCAAAGTTCAGGATTTCAGAAAATTCTTGATGTTATTCAAAATATTCCTTTAAATTCACAGATACAGAAGGTCTCAAGGTAAATGTCTATTTTCGAATATTCTCTGTAGTTAGAACCTATTATATTTGGTATTACAGTCAAATGATAGGAGACCATGGATCAGGAGATTTGATCTCTAGGGGTAATAACACTATGGATAAAAATATAATCTCTGATTTTGATTTTTGTTTTTGTCCCTTAACCAATCTCCTTGGAGTGCCATTTTCATGTCTTGGTGGGGAGAAGGGGATTGACACGTAGAGTTTGACAAAGTTCTCCAGTTATCATGAGAACTGTGTTGCTTTTCCTTTTACCCACCCTACCCAACTGAGAACCAGGGCTCTTAAAAAAATGTTTCTTCAACTTATTTATGTATTAAAATCACCTAGAAAACTTTCAAGAGAGATGACAGAGGAGAGATTGAGAGAAGGAGAGAGAGAGAACAGATCCCCGGGATGCTGCAAATCCTGATCCCGTAGTTCCGCATAGTATCTGAGCATTTAGAGTTTAATAACTTCCACAAGTAATTCAAAAGCACAAAATCAATTTAGAAAAAAAGGCAGGAATTTTGCCCCAAACAATTCTGACATCTATTGATCTTTTGATCATTTTTATTTTTTTGATGGCCATTTCATCTGAAGAGAATTACGACCTTTCATAATTTGTATAAGCAATGCTGATCCTGTCACCTCTTAGTCAATGTTTTCAACAATTTTTATGCGATTGACTTACAAGAAAAATAATAAGCAAATAATATTTTCCTCAGAAAAATAGATATACACACTCACACACATTTGCCAGATATTCCCAGGATTTTACTGGTTTTCCAGAACAATCCCCAATAAATTAACCTCCCTTTTTATATTCTGGATTACATATTCAGCCTCCTCAGAACTTCTTCTAACTTGCACTTTTACAACAAGTACTTGGTTGAATGTGAACTGCCATTATCAGTGTTACTATTATTTATCATAAGTAAGATCCCTTATAGAAAGACCATAGTTATAAATACCTTATTAAATCCAAGAATCAAGGGGGGAAACATTATTTCTTCTGAGACCTCTTAGAAAAATTATATTTTCTGTGAAATGTGGAAGCAAAAGCCAATTGATATCCTACCAAGTCTAGGAAGTCTCAAGGATGAGACCGGAAGGCTACTCTCACAGTAGAATAACAGAGGTGGCCATGTTAGGCCAGATGTTGTCTGAGCAAAGCACATAGGAACATTTTCTGTGTACCCGATGCAGACCACATCCAATAGAGAGCTGGTATGGGGCTGTCTTAGAGTCTTTGAGACTGACCAACAAGATCATGTAAAGTGACAAGGGTTAAGGTAACCCTGCTATTTCTTTAATGGAAGAATAAGGGGCACCTGGCTGGCTCAGTCGGTTAAGCAACCAACTCTTGGTTTCAGCTCAGGTTGGGATCCCAGGGTCATGAGATCGAGCCCTGTGTGGGGCTCCGAATTTAGCGGGCAGTCTGGCTGGGACTCTCTCTTTCTCTCCCTTTGCCCCTCCCCTCTGCTCTCTTGCTCCCTCTCAAATAAATAAGTAAATCCTTTTTTAAAAAATGGAAGAATAGAAATATAGAAATACTGACCATAACATATCTGTTCTTTTCCCAGTGATGCAAGGGTTCTGAGAAACCAGAGAAAGTCCTAAAAAAAATGTATCATTTTGAAACACCCGAGTACCTCCTCTCCTCTAAATAGAAAAGCAACCACATCATTCTCCATCGAAATATAAACTGTTCACCCTCTGTTTGTTTTCCTAATTGTCTGTGGTGTTAATAAACAAAATTCAGAGAGCCTGATACAGAATTACATATAGTCTTAGTCAAGTATAAATTTCTTTGTCCTCCCATTTTCTCCAGCAACCCCATTTCAACTGATCTTGAAGCCAGACTCACCTCTAATGTTTGAGGGACCAAGTAACATTATATGTCTAAAGAGTTAGCTATGAATCAAAGCAACAAACTCTTAAATAAAATGTGATCTAGTCATATACCTGAAAAATACGCCTTCCTAACTATCTGAGTGACAAAGTTGAATTTAGAATTCTTGAGACCCTTTTAGTCTATTGGTGAAAATTGCCTACTGTTGACCTTCTGACATCTTGGGAGCGCTTGCAGCCTCCCTCCCTCCTCTTTATGCTTCAGCTCCCTTCAGCATCATGCAAAATCTCACAGATACACTTACGATCACCCACACCAAATACCCAAGTTCCTCCCATATTGTCACAAACAGTTAGCCCCTGGGCACACCCCTCACCCCCATCTAAGGAATACTCACACCAGCAAAGCCTCCCTGCCTCAGGAACACAACCCTAAGGAAGAGCCCCGCACAGACGATGGACCCAGATTTGGCATCATTTGACAAAGAATGACAGGGTCCTGGATATTCCAAGCAGAGTGATGGTAGGAGGATACTGAACCAGTATCCCGGTTCTGAAGAGGTATTTCTGCTTGATCTAGATAGTTTCTCCATCCCATGTGACAGGGCAAAACAGAAGACAGTCAACACAGGATCTCTAAGGTAGGGTACACAGTGAGAGTTCTAGTTCCTGGCTCTAAGGGTCATCCTTTCAGGAAAAATCAATGGCCATTATTAGCATAATGAAAAAGAGAAAAAGAAACACCAGGTGAAAAAAGAGGGCCAACCATGCCCTCTTTTCCACTGTATGAGGCTGGCCTCTGGCTTGTACCAACCGGTGAGTTGAGTCGCTATACCTTTGACTTATAATTCCTTTAGGCATTTAAATTTTTAGATTAGACATTTAAATTACTGACTGGAGGACCTTTTATTACCTGGTAGTGATTCAACATTAATGAGATTTGCCCCAAATTCCATTCAAGGGACGAGAAAGAAATTGCCCCATAGGAAAACAAAACATGTTGCTTCCAAGTGAATCTACAAGGCCTGCTTCTTCAGAATATTTATCACAACCTTGTTCCTATAAACAACAAGAGTTTTTTTTTTAAGCTAATCATGCCTTTGTTTTGCTTTTGGAGACTCTCACAGATAAGCATGTGTGTTAGTTTATTTACTACACAGGCTCTTAATGGACTTTAACTTTTTTTCTGGTCTTCTCTCACATTTCCGTCTTTTTGTTCTATATTCTAAGTTTGTTCATGGTCCTATTTTATTGCAGCATTTGTATTTTTATAAACTGGCCAAAGTATTTGGGGATATAATATCTACACATCCTGAGTATGGGAAAGGGAGAAAATCAGAGCAGACTGAAATTAGGTGAACTGTAGGGCCACCAGCCTTGTCTAAAGTTTCATGGAAAACTCAGGCATTGTGAGGCTGATGACAGCATCCAAAGGGACAGCCTCTCACTGGTAGGGAGTACGGCAGGGAAAATATGAATTATAGTCAGCAGGTAAGTACTTAGACATTTAGTGAATATTTGTGAATGCTCATGCTCCTTCTGTACCAATCACAGCATCAGTAGACAAAATACATTCGTTCTTTTCCCAGCACTGACTGGGAAGGAGAGCAGCAAGGCCAGCTTCCCAGGCTTGTGACCTGCAGCCTTGCAAGGGTCCGGGCTCCAGAGGACCCTGCACTTGGTTTAGTGTTCCCCTTTGCTGTCGTGAAATCTTAACCTTTCTGAACATGGGGGATTTTAATTTTCCCTGAAATTTACATTGCTGGTCCTGGATCATGGGCTGTACATTTTACATCTTTGCCTATGTACAGATTTCCCCACACACCCTCAAATTTCATCTGGAGCCGACATTCTCATGTTTTATGCCTGTGAATGGATTTAGGCTTCTTTGTTAAGACACAATGCGGGCCCATTATCTTGTCCCTATCAAAAATAAAAAAGAACAGTTTGAAAACGTACACAAATCCTCTCCTGTGTCAGCAAGACTCCAAAATGACTTATTTAAATGATTATTTTGTAATGCGCTTCTGTTTGAAGGGAAGAGCTCTCATGGGAGAGAGAATTGCACAAATTGAAGAAATTGTGAAGTCTGTTCTCCGTGAGCTGCCGAGAGGGTACCCTGTATTGCTCTTCTTATCTTTTCTGACTTCAGCTGGGGGCGCTCTCTTGCTATATCCTTGAACACAGACTTGAAACTTTAGGGAATATGAAATTCACCCACACATATTCTCTGCTATTTGGTTATTTACTTGTTTGCTTATTTACCTGTTTATTTATTGCCATTCAGTTTTAACTAATGTGTCCCGGCTACCCTTTACTCTTGTTATGTGTCTATGCCTTCCTTCTGTGCTGGGCCCGAAATTTATCCTTACATCCCTAATATCCACTGCAGGCAGGGCCTATAACCCAGAAGTTACTTACTGAGTGATGGAGATAATTTCCCATGTTCAAGACTCAGATGAATGCTTTACATGGGCTATTTGATGAAATTCAATAGAAATGACGGCATTTCAACCTATAAACTTTTATAAAATTCAGAAAGCTGTATTTGATCCCTTGTAATGTTCTCTTTGATGTCTTTGCGATTTTTTTCTTACTGATGCAATTCTAGTCCATCAAGGCCCTTCGGAAGCAGAATTGGTGAGAGGAAGAAGTTAAACTGTAATGCAGGCTTAGTACTGTAGAGAGCTCTGGAGAGCATCTCAGGCCTGGTCAAAATCCTCTTCTCTCACCCAATCGCTGGGAGCAAGTTGTTTTGGGGAGGTCTTGGCCTTAAGCAAGGTGGCCTTGCCATTGAGGCAGACCCTGAAGGAGTGCAAAGCCGAATGCTTCCACCTGACTGCCCTCCTTGTAATTGGGCAGCGAGTTCTTTCTTAAGATGAGATTCAGAGGGCACCATCCCCATAGCTACCACAGACCTACCTCATAACAACTCTTGGTCTACCTTCCTAGATTAAGCAACCAGAATTACCAAATTCTGAAGGGATGAAATTATATCTGTACAGTGAAGTGAGGTGTTCATGATATTCAAATCATCAAGAAAATTAGGGCAGCAATTATCTCCCCATTATATTTCTCCCATTCTAATTATGGGTCTCTTCAACATTTTATGGTCTATTTACCAACAATGTGAGTGAGTCATCTGTGAATATAATATTTTATTTCTATGTCATGATTCCATGATCTTGGGTGGTTTCTGCTAGACTTTATAGACTTTAGACAATCTCGTTTGCTTCAAAATAGAACTGTTACTGGCTTTGTTAGTCACAAAGAGATGTGGTATTTAATCACCAATTTTATTATTATCTATGATTCTATTCTATTATTTTTATTATCCTCCAAAAGGTATTATCTATTATGTTCTCTAATTAATTTTTTAAATTGCTTGTTTCAGTAGTTTTTTATATAAAACCTCCAGACACTTTAATATAATCAAAGGTTTTCTTTCATAGCTGTATCCCCAGTACATAGAAAAGTTCTCAGTACAAATTAGGAGGCAAATAAATATTTGTTAAATGACCAAAAAAAAAAAATTTTTTGAACAAGTGAATAAAAGGGTTGGTGACACTTTGAGACATTCTTTTTTTTTTTTTTAAGATTTTATTTATTTATTTGAGAGAGAGACAGTGAGAGAGAGCATGAGCGAGGAGAAGGTCAGAGGGAGAAGCAGACTCCCCGTGGAGCCGGGAGCCCAATGCGGGACTCGATCCCAGGACTCCGGGATCATGACTCGAGCCGAAGGCAGTTGTCCAACCAACTGAGCCACCCAGGCGTCCCACTTTGAGACATTCTTAATTAAATAAGGGTATGAAGCCAGTATAGAAATGATGCGGTTGTACAAAACTGAATATGGACAAAGGCTTACATTCTTTAGCTTTCTAAACAGAGAATACAATAAATGGAGCTCACACAGTGGAATACACGGGAAAAAGCCCAATGTATGTGTTGGCAGATGTTAACCTTATGCTAAATATGATTTATCAATATGCTATTGTAAGAACTAAGACTGGCATATTCTGGGGGTTTCCTAAAGAAGGCACAGAACTCCAGAAAAAGAAAATGGTGGCACCATATTTCTTTTCATAAGTTCAATCATATTGGAGGTCAATCTGCTTTAAGGTTTGACACATGGAAATATAGGACATAGGAACATAGGACAGGAGAGTGATAGCACAAGTGATATGTAAAAAGGCATTTCATCTGGCATATCATCTTTAAAAATCTCCCTATATGTTGGCCCTACAGTTCTAGGAGAAGTCTGAGGGAGATAGAAGATTCACACAAAATTCAGGGAGATCACTCTACATGACCTTTCATCCTAGGAATTCACAATTTAAAAAAAGAAAACATCTTAAGTCGATAGTGGTAGGAGAGGTTTTAGTAAGCTAGGCTGAGGTGCAACCACTAAAAATAATGTTTTAAAAAAGTTTTATAGACTTTTAAGAAGGCTTGTAATATATCTCAGTGAAAAATCAGCTGGATTCAAACTATTATAATAAGTTCCAAATATGGATCTCTTTCTTTTCATAATCAAAAGGAAACACACAAAGCATATTTAAAAAGTATTAATTTTCTTCCTTTTTTATTATGTTTTCCTTAGTAATTTTTTTTTTTGCTTTTATAGTCAGGAAAAGAAATTAGCAAATTACTTGTTATCTTTTACTCCCCTCCCCTGATGGCAAAACTAAAATTTGTGATTTATTTCCTGATAAGGGTAAAGAAAATATGTTTGGGGATTAAACACTATATACCAATTCAACATTTTCCCTTTCTACTCTCTGTTTCCTAAATAATATTGATTTGAATGTATCTGCTTTTGAAAGTTGTTTAATTCTGCTTACTTTAAAAAAAATGCAGGAAGAGTAAGGCTAAAATCATATCATATAAGACAAAAAGAAAAAAGCCAAGAAGCAAATGGGGCGAGAAAAACAAAAAGCTCAAAAGAAAATCTCATTAGGCAAATTGTAGCAATTGAACCAAAATGCCAGTGTAAGCTTCCTGATAGCTTGTGTGAAAAAGGCAGTACATTATTCTAATCAGTTAAGTATTAGAAAAGTTTTAGCTTATCAGGATGGACTGGATACATACTTTGGGATTTTTTTTTACATTAATTTATTCATGTACTTAATAAAAGTTCATTGACTATATACTGCATGTAAGGAATGAAACTAGTGGCCTGGGCAGGAAAACAAACAAACAAACAAACAAAAAACAGAAGAGAGAGAGAGAGAATGTAATTGCAAGAGAAGGCGGGGGAGGTTTGTGGTGGATGAGGGAGGAAAATCCAGGCCCACAATCCTCATTAATTTGGTTTCTGAGGTGCTGCCTTTGTTGCAGCAATGTGTATGTTTCTGATTTGTGTTACATTATAAATTCTGTGAAGGGGGCTTGATATATGTTCCTTGATTAGGAAGCTAATATTGCCGATTTATCTAGTTATTATAAGGACTACCTGTTAAATGCTGTCTTCCACCCTGCCCAATGTTCTGCCCTCCCTCCTCACATAGTTAAAACTCAGGGGTGGTATACTCTCTTATGCCTATTCCCTAGAACATAGAATAGCACCTTGCTCTGTACTGAGACTCAATAAATATTCCTTTGGGTATTGATGAACTGATTGAATGGATGACTACAACCTTCTCCTTGAAGCTCAGATTTCAGCATGGTGTCTTTAATTTATAGATATAACTTTTGTTTGCTTCTAGTAACACTGATTTCTCTAACCACAGTTAGCTGGATCTTAACATGCAGCGGGCTTTGGAGGTTATTTTCTACTGGCTACTCAAATTTAAAATTTGCACAGATCATCCAAATATCTGCTAGGGCAAATTTAAAAGGAAGGTTGTATATTTTCAAAAGAAACTCTCCCTTATGACATCTCCCATTTGCATTATAACCTGCAGATTGAATTCCTTGATCCCTATGGTCTCTAGATCGACACAAATGATATACAAGTTTTAAGATGTCAGCATAAAATGTAAAAGATATTATACCTCAGTATGCATGTGGAGTTTTCAAATATTTCCTGCGCATAGGAGTGCTTCACCAGACACAATTCCACGGGACATTCTCCACTCTAAAGCTTTATAAGCTTGTCTCCTTAGGAGGATTTGATAAGACATGTGACTTTTCCTCCCCTATTCTCACTTCTTCTTTTCTTCCTTCTCTTACTCTCACACCATTTGGTAGCCTCTGGTATGGCTCCTCCAAAATTTATGACTCTAAGAGTTAGAAAGCCACTGTAGAATGTAAGTTTTGTTAAAATGGAGTTAAAATGGAGTGTTTCTCCTAATGAGGTTACATCAACATACCTGGCATCACAATTATGTTAAAACGCGTCTCATGAAAACACAGCAGGTTCTAATTCAACTACTGGGGTAGAGGCGCGTGGAAATAATTCATCTCAGACATTAGAGAGAAGCAGTGTGGCTCAGCACACTGAGCAACTGGATGGAGATTCATGGACTCGGGGTTTTCCAGTTGTCCTTTTGCTGACGTGTTTGACATTGGGAAAGTCACTGCTTCTCTTTCCTCCGCTTACTCATCAATAAAGTAGCAGGTGATCATGCTGACTCACCTCATTTTCACAGAATGTGATTCGCTAGCACTAAGAAGGCACACTCCATTTAAGGAACCAGTGAAAAATACTATAAAGAGCAGGTGAAAACAGTCCCATTTGAAGCTAAAAAGTAATCTGAAGGAAACTTACATGCTGTAGGACTTCACGTATATAGTAAGAATGAAAGCATTGGCTCATTTCGGTTAGATTTCGCAAAAGATAATTTTCAGTGAAGATGCACAACTAGCTTCAAAGACTTTTAGTCTTACTGTAAATTGGAGCGAGGGCTACCATCAGGGCTGGAGGCAGTTGTGGGCAGCAGTCACGATGTGTGCTATAGTTCTCACAAGACCAGTACACCCTGCTTTCAGGACCTTGGAAAGAAAAAGGATGATTTTGATTTGTTGAAAGTTTAAAAAAAAATCTTCCAAGTTCTGCTTGCTAAGATGTGAAAGCTAATAAAAAAAAAAAGTCTATCATTATAAATCTGATGTTAGGATGTTGCTTCTGACTACTAGTAAACTGAATCCCTTAATTCTCTGCTTGAGAAGGAAGAGGTAGCCCACCTATAACAGAGAGTACTTAAGAAAAAATTACTAACTAAAATGGCCATTCTTTAGCTCATGTTCAAGGAAACCACACACATGCTCAAAGCAACAGTCCAGTGCTTTGTTCTTAGTCATGTGTAGAACAATTTTAGATTAATAGCTGAATTTTCTTAGAGAAGAACTTGAACTTCATGGCAGGTCATTTCCTTTAGTTCAGAATGTTTTTCTTACATTTCAATCACTTTGCATTTTTATCAATTCTCCCACTGAGTGGCTCAAGTCATTTCACCAAATGATCTTACCAGATGAGGTAAGTCAACTGTCTTTGCGAAATTCATTAAAATAAAGGCCACGGGGGCACCATTTGCTCAGCTGAAGTACTATTCACACAGGCTCAAGGAGTTAATGTGGTTACTAAAGTGCTCAAAACATAGTTTATTCACCCAGAAAAACCTCTTCCCCAAACTCATTAATTCCTTTAACACACTTGCAAAGCAAGTATATTAAAAATTTTGAATCCTGGATCCACTGGATAAATTACCAATTGTTCAAGGTGACATTTTATTACATTAAGGGCAAGATCTGGGAAGACTCTGACTGGAAGGGGAAATGCAAAGATCTCAGAAGCAGAAGAGATGCATTGAAGTCCAGATCTCCGTCCACTCCAGTTATTCCATACATATGTGCCAGGATGAGGATGCAAGTGTGACCAAGACAGAGTTCTCACCTTGAAGTAGTATACAAGCAAGTGGGAAAGACACTTCAGCCTTGAGTGAGTCGCTCAATTTCCGTCTTCAAAAATGGAGACAAGAAGACACACCTAGTGTGATAATGAAGAATGTAGGTAGTAGCTAGATTCAGACAGTCCTGAACTTAAACCCAGATTCTACCCATCTCTTGACTCAGCATGACCATGGGCCAGTTACTATACTCTTGTAAACACGAGTTTCCCTCTCTTTAAAATTAGTTCCAGCATTACTTCTCTGGAATGGCTATGGTGCAGCTTTGATGTGCTAATGTGCTAAGTATTTAAGGCACACAGGAAGCTACCTGATCATACACACAATTACACTTAGATACACAGTGGTTTTATATCTATTTAAATTTTTTTAATATTTTATTTATTTATTTGACAGACTAAGATTATAAGTAGGCAGAGAGGCAGGCAGAGAGAAAGTGGGAAGCGGGTTCCCTGCTAAGCAGAGACCCCCCTGGGGCTCTATCCCAGGACCCTGAGACCATGACCCGAGCTAAAGGCAGAGGTTTAACCCACTGAGCCACCCAGGCACCCCTTTGTATATTTAAATTTTGAAGTGGTGATGAAATGTTACTGTTCCCCTTGCACTTAACATATAGACCAACTTCAATGGTAATCACATGAACATACTAAATAAAGATACCTGAAAGGATAAAAATGTTATATAAAATGAAGCATTCATAATATGGGCCAAAAACCTATGATATTGAGGATGTGGAGAAAAAGGAACACTGTGCACTCCTGGTGGGAATGCAAACTGGTGCAGCTATTGTGGAAAACAGTATGGAGTTCCTCAAAAAATTAAAAATAGAGCTACCCTACAATTCAATAATCACACTACTAGGTATTTACCTCCAAATACATAAACACTAATTCAAAGAGATACATGCACACCTATGTTTATTGCAGCATTAATTAAAATAGTCAAACTGTGGAAGCAACCCAAGTATCCATCAACAGATGAATGGATAAAGATGTGGTACATATGTATATCACACATATACAAGGGAATGTTACTCAGCTTGATAAAAAAAGAATGAAATCTTGTCATTTGCAACAACATAGATGGAGTTAAGCAGATTAAGTCAGTTAGAGAAAGACAAATACCATACGATCTCACTCATATGTGGAATTTGAGAAACAAAATAAACGAGCAAAGGAAAAAAAGAAAGAGAGAAAACAAGAAACAGATGCTTAACTATAGAGAGCAAACTGACGGTTATCAGAGGAGGGGGTGTGTGGAGATGGGGGAAATAGGGGATGGAGACTGAAGAGTATACTTATCATTGATCAAAAAATAAAATTATTTTTAAAAAACCTATGGTATTTAAAGGATACCAGTTATTTCAGTTCCAAAGCCTCATGAACTGGAGGAGAAATGACCTGCTATTTCCCTATCATAGCTCACATACAAGTTTTAATCTCATATGAGATAAGATAATTACAATTATTTCCCCTTTTAAAACAACAGAGTTATTTGTCATTATGTCAATTAATGAGCACACATCTGACATACAAATGTAATGGAAATACTCCTTATGGCAGATAAACCCTAAGGTATCCCTAATAGGGCCCAATTTCCTAGCCCCTGGTGTCCACGCTTTTGTCTGACACCCTCCCCTTGAGTGTGGACAGGAACTGTGCCTAGCTTCTAGCCAATAGAATATAGCAAAAGGAAGGCATTTTTCAGATATAGTTAAGGTCCCACATCAGTTGATTTTGAATTAATTGAAAGGGACATTGTTCTGGGTAGGCATGACTTAATGCAAGCTCTCAAAAGGGGGATTGAGAGTCCCTTGCGGTCAGAGACTTTTCATCATGAGGCCTGAAGGAGTAAGCTACCACGTTGTGAAAGCGCCGATAGAGAGGGTCATTCATGCCTCAAGGAACTTCAGGAAACTTTCAGTATCTTGAGAATAGTCTGGTCAACAGTTGGCAGGGTAGGGGGGTGGGGGGTAGAAAAAAAGAGGGACATTTAGTCCTACAACCCCAGGGGCATGAATCTTGCCAACAACTAAAGAGAGGGTGGAAGTATAGCTTTCCTGGTTAGCTACTCATGAGACTGTACCCCAGTCTCAAAGGCAGCCTGGCAAGACTCTGAGACAGAGTCAAGCTAAGCTATGTGTGTAAGGACTGTGAAGTAACCAACGCATGTTGTTTTGAGCCACTAAGTTTGTGGTCTTTTGTTATAGAGCCTAGTAAACTAATATCTCCTGTCAATAGAAGGGTTTTGAATTTGGGGTACAGAGAGATAAAACAGTACAAGAATAAATCGTGGTGTTCTTTTATGTAGTCTGATCATTTGTTCCCTGTTGGAAGTAAGTAGGAGTCTTCTTAGTATAGAACAGGAGGAGATAAAGTGAGTGGGGAGTCACCTCTCTGAAAGTTCCCAGATAAAGAAATGATTCACTTGAGATAAGAGTCGTTGGAATTGTCAAGTGTTTTATATGTAGTGTATCCACTCACTATATCATCAAGAAGAATTTCCATTAATTTTGTAGAGTGTCCTTTACTGGCTAGTTTGGTAATGAAGGAGGAGAAATTTTTATGCAGCTTCCCCTCAGAAAAAAAGAGGGCAGAATGAATATTTCTAGATATCATTTTTTTTACAAGTATGTTAGGGAAGTAACTATAAAAAGAAAGGAAAAGTAAGTGTACATGGTTAAAGTGAAGGAAAGAAGTGCTTTAGGGACATCATAGTCTTTTGCAGTCTGAGAGAAATGGAGTGAGGAATCAGCCCTATGAAAAGAGAAGCAAGATGATTTCTGTAGGTCTGTGGGAAGAACCGCAGGGGCATAATTGCAGTGTCAGATCAATCTAGGGGCCTGACTGGCAGGAACCATGTTGGACCACTTTTAAATCTGTAGGACGTAGGGAAATACAGCCGTTCTCTTATAGTTGATATGTGGACAATTTAACCATTTACCAAAAGTATAGACTCATGATAGATCAGGGATGAAAGTGTGTTTAATTCTTCTGCTGAGAAAACTAAAGGCAAGAGCTGGTAAATGACTTCTCTCTTGTCCTTCAGCAAGTTACCATTAGAGCTGGGAATGGAACAAAGTACTCCTGATTCCCATTCAGTCTTCTTCTGTGGGCTTTTGCTGAAAACTTACTAAACAGACATAAAATGGTAAATAGGTATATTTAATAGAGTGTGTGTGTATAATATATCTATTATGTATAATTATATATATTTATTATATATATCTATTATGTATAAATATATGTTTATTTCTTAAAGTACCCTTTGGATTAAATATATATTTATTTTAAAAAGATTATATTTAAATATATATTTATGACAAAAATAATAAATTATATATATAAATATATATAAAATATCTCTATCTAAAATCTCTATACAAATATATAGATATAATCCAAAAGGTACTTTAATCATCATCTAGTCCAATAGTCTGATGCTCTGGTTTTACAGCTTGGGAAAACTAAGAGCCTACGGGGTTTAGTGACAAAGTCCCTGTTCCCAGACACATAACACAAATAATTCTGCATGAGTCAGAAGTAATTTGTTTGGGCTGTTGTTTCATTTTCCCATTCTCTCTCTTTTTAGTCATTATGACCACACAATTAGTCACAGGAATTCACACATCCACACCCTCCTCTGCAGTCCTCCTTCCTGATTTCTCCTGCTCTATGACATTCTGCACTACTAGATCATTCTTTAGCTCATCAATCTTCTTTCCCTCACCTCACAAATCAAAACTTACCTGCCCCCTTTCCTCATCCTTTTGAACCTCTTGTCAAAGTGTTGCTTTCTAATCTCTGATATAGTCATTCTCACATGTCAAAGGATTACTATTATTCCTCCCAGAAATATATCCATTTTAAAAAACAATGATGAACGTGCCACGTCTCAACTTTCTGAAATAATTTATAATATTAGAATGTTCACCTTGTTGGGAAAGTATTTCTGGAGAATGCATTAGATACTTTGGATGATACCATAAAATCACTTAGACATTTAGATAGACCTCATCGCTGGCCAGTTATCTCAAAAGATAAACCAGAAGTAAACTGGGTACATGGCAATAACATCCTTTTAAAAACCCTATTGGTCATAGGCACAGATACTTTCTGAACCTTTCTATTTTCAACGTAGAAGCTGAGCTGAATCTAAAGTGCTTCACCTGGCAATGGAAAATCCCAGGGTACATGTTGTTTAAACTGTTTTGTTGGTCCCCCACTATTTTTAATGATATTTTCTCCTTTACCTGAACAACCCAGAGGCTGAGCAAATGCAGCCCAGATCCTGTGGTTCTTTTTAAACTCAGCTCAATTCTCAACTCTCTCTCTCTCTGCTTCTTCCCACCCCCCACTCAGTTGCCATGTTCAACAACACTTCAAAGGTGTGGCTGGCTTCATTTCTAGGCTTAGATTCTGTTTAAAGAAGAAGCTAAATCGGAATCAGTTTATCACCCTCGCCTAGGATTTTTAACAGAATTTAAAACCGAGAGGAACCCCGGCTACATCTAAAATGATACCAAGTGTGTCAGCTGGGGGCTTGCGGTTCAAAGGAAGCTGCGGGCCTGGAGAAAGCTCCCTTGTCACTGTCGGCATTGCATACTGAGCCTTCAGACCCACGGCTTCGTGGGTACGCAGGGCATTTTCAGTATTCTTATTTCATTTTTTCTTTAAAAAGGAAAGAATTAGGCTTATTTTTACATATTTGTCTTTACATGATGATACTTTCATTAAATTAAAGCAAATAGAGAGAAATGTGTACTGGAAGGTACACAAGCACAAGATCCTAAAATTAATCTTCTCTAATTTATTTGGAATCAGGTCAGCAGAGGTAGTAATGAGAGAGATGAACACTAGCCAGCAAATAATCTAATGGACTAGAGAAAACACAAACCACCACAGAGCTCCCTTACCTAATCGGCTCTGGCATGAAAGTAAAAAAAAAAAAAAAATGTTTTTGAAAAAGCAGAGGTCCTTTCCCTATCTTTTTATTTTATCTCCAGTTTCAAGTTCTGCCTAACATGTATCTTATATTTAACAAAGGCTTTATGTGTCTTATCATCAGTGGCTTGAGGATAGTATTATATCCTCTGGAAGTGTCCTGGTATGTGTTAAAGGACTTTTCACTTGAGATCAATGTTGAATGATGGACAGGAGTTCTTCATAGGGTCAGACTGGAAAGCTCCAAGCAAAGAAGGTAGACATGAACAAAACCACAGTGGGTCAAAGTAACATGGCCCACTGGTGAGGCCGCATGCATTTCAGGATGGCTGGTGTGTAGGAGGGAGGCAGAGGGGCCCCACTAGGGAACTGAAGAGCAGGGAGAAGGTAAAGGCAACATATGAAAAAGAGAGACTCAGGACCGTGAGGGCAGTTTGAGGGTGTGGTAGGACAGAAGAGCATGCTGCTGGAAGGATAGTGGGCATGAAAGCCAGGAGAGATCTGAAGGTGAACCAAGTTGAAGGGTGATTGAAGGTATAATGATTGACACAATGGATTGTGATGTCGGTATTCAGGGATATGAGAAAGTGAAATGGAGATGAAGCACTGAGTAGGTGAAGTCTGCCATCTTAGAAAAATTACAGCTGAAAACACGGAGATTGTACCAAGGTGATCCACTGATTTAGAGCAAAACACATGGAAGGCAAGAAATTTCCTCAAATATGCATTTGTTAGACTACATGGTTCAGTGGAAAGCCCATGGCTTTTGAAGCCTGGAGACCCATGCTGATTTTCCATCTGTGCTCCTGTATCTGTGGGATGTTGGGAAGTTACTTAACCCCTCCGAGTATTGGTATTGATATCTCCAAGTATCATCCTATATAATAATGTGAACTTTCAATAAATTTATGTAAAACAAGAGATACACTATAAATGTTAATTTTCCTTCTTGTAGAAAATCTACTTGAGGTATGTTTGCATTCTGCAGATCCTCAAAAAGAGTTTTGTAGCAAAATGAGATTCAACATTATGGGCAGGAATATATAAATACTGGAAGAGTAAAAAGAGTAAGGGACTGCATTAAGGGGAAAGCCAACTGTGGCCGAGCAGAATAGAATTTAGCAACATTAAGTCTTAAGACAATTGTGAGGGAAAGAGCAGAGAAGCTATCTCCTTGATAATTAGTGTCTTTGATCCTTCTAGGCTGGTACATAAAAAAGTGTTTTATGGGTTTCTCCTCCTATCTTTATAATATGGTGCTATTTGAAAAAAAGTTCCTGCTTAACCCAGTTATAAGCAATTCAAGTAATGATTCCAAACATCAAGATATTGCACCAAAATGCTTTGCAACACATTTTGCAGAGCTTAATTTGTGAAAGTAATTAGCAAAACAGCTTTATTTTGATGTCATTCAATTAAATCTATCTCTCATTATTTATGTTCCTACTATGTACTAGATACCATGTGAGGTGCTGTGAATAAAGGATGCAGAAGATCTATCCCCTCCCTCAAACACCTCACATTTTAGTAATCTACTCTCTATTCATGTGGCTATTTTTCATCATGGACCCTTGGGTTATAGTAGCTTTACATGCATCATACTCAGGCAAAGTAGAGGAAATAAAAATGGACAAAATGTTCCACTATTTTACATTATTTTTCAAAACCAATCAATATCCTTCCTTACAGGAAGTTTATCTTGTCATGAACCATATTTGAATGTCAAAGATACGATAGAATGTCAACTTTCAGAATCAAGTACTTATTTTCAGTGCAAAAAATTATTTTAGTAGGGCCTAAACATCCTGGCATCAAAAAGACCTTGTTCCAGCAATATAATACAGTCTTCAAAGGCGGGTATTATTTCTTGCTCTACTTTCTCAAGATCAGGGATGAATTTTCCAATAGCTCACCAAACATTGTTCAACAACCCTTCTTCAAGGCCCACAGACAGAGTAATAAAACTCTCTGTACCTCCAAATGTACATTTCTCCTAGCAAATACCCTTGGCTTCTTATTTTCATTCTCTCATTTCCCACACACAAATCAATGCCTAATGATGTTAATTTCTTTTTTTTTTAAGATTTTATTTACTTATTTGACAGAGAGAAAGAGAGTTTGAGAGGGTGCACAAGCAGGGGGGTGGGCAGGCAGAGGAAGAGGGAGAAGCAAGCTCCCTGCGGAGGAGAGAGCTCAATGTGGGCCTTGATCCCAGGACCCCAGGATCATGACCTGAGCCGAGGCAGATGTTTAACTGACTGAGCCATCCAGGAGCCCCATAATGATGCTAATTTCTAAATATTTCTTAAATCTATGTATCTTCAATCTCTACTTTCTCTGTGTCAGGACCTCATTTATCACCCAAACCACTGAAATAGCCTCCTAAATCAACTTTTCCTTTCCCGTCCAGCTCTATTGGCAAAGTGATCATTCAAATAAGAAACTTCAACCATGGAGTTCATTTGCTAAAAAGCTTCAGTGGAACCTTACTGTCTACAAGATAAAATACAATTCTCTTTGTTTAGAATAAAACATCTGACCCCTGCCTGCAAGTTTGGCCTTTCTCCATGGCATCCCTGCTTTACACTTTAGCTACAACATGAAAATACCACACGCCTTGTGCTATTTCATTCCTGGTGTCTCAGCTTACTCTGAAAACTGTTCGAATTACGCTCTTCCTATCTCTTACTTCTTCATTTGATCACCTTCTACTCACATTTCAAGAAGTTCATGTGTCATTTTTTCCCCGGGTGTATTCTGACAACTTTACCGGCTGGGTCAAGTCCTACTGCTCTGAGCTTGAATTGCTATGCTCCCTGTCGATCTTCTTATAGGACTTACTACTGAAGTCACCTGTATAGACTCTGAGCTCCTTGATGTCAAAAACGGTATGTCCTTAGTCTTTGTGTCATTATCTTCTATTGTGCCTGAGCCATGACCACCATTCAATAAATATTTTATGACACGTTGATTTTTCCTTCATTTCCAAACTCTGTACAATATATACACCATGGTTGTCTTTCTCCTATGAACACTTCTCCTCTCCATTCAATCTTACTTAATAAATTAGACAACTCTAGCCCTGCTACGCATGATATTTTTTTAGGTGGTGTTACCTTTCCCAGCTGGCCACATTTGGTCACTTATAAATATTCTGCGTTTTCTAGCCCTTAATTACTTTTAAGATTTATTAGAGAATTTTACTTCAGACTTATCAGGTTTCTTTGGTAGCCTGTGGGGAGAGACTCCAAAAAAGCCACTCAAAATCTTAAGTTAATTATAGTCTCTGCTGTAATTACAAATACTATGCATTTTATTAACCCCGTCAAAGAATTTTAACTGCATGAAAATAGTAAAATTTATTTTTGTAATAATTACACTAACGTGCTCTTGATAAATTTATCTGTACTACCCTGGCCACTGATGGCTAAAATGTTTGTTTCAAAATAACCAGGGGCCAGATGCTAGGTGCTTTGCTATTCATTTACCTCTCTTGGAAAATTGCAGCTGAGCATAGACATAAGTTCAAAAAGTTCTGAATAAATTCACATACAACTGTCTTAGTTTCAAATACATTTCAGCTCTTCAAGCCCAGTGTACCTTTACCAATTCTTTCCTGCATCCCTAACAGAAACTTTGTGAAATACCAAATGATAGGGAGTACCAATAAATACTGGCTAATAGTTTTTAATGTTTTGTTCACACAGACTTTGATCATCTAAATGTAAAGCAAATTCATCTGAAATGCAATAGTGAGGCGTCTACAAAAACTAAATAAAAATATATCAAGCCAACCAACACTTGTGGTTAGATCTCATGGGAAATTCCTTGAATGGGATACATAAATAAATGTACCTTAATTTAAGAATGAATGTAAGAGAGGGACATCTGGGAGAACCATCCCCATACTGCTTTCTAACACTTAAGGTGAAATCTTATTTAAAAGTATTCTTGTCTGCAAGGCAAGAGCATAAAAATGTTATGAGTCCTGTAACTTAAAGGATTTGGATTTTTTTTTTTTTTTAGATCTATTACCACCGTAGCAAGTAGATTTGCCTTGTTATTTAAGTTGGTCAAAGACATCAGAAGTGGTATTTATGTGTCAATTTTCCTGGTAACGATGCTATTTCAGTTTAATGCTGATCTGTTTGACCTAAGTTTTTAATCCAATCTTTCTCACAAAACAAAAATGTTAGAAATATACTACTAGCAACTTAGCATTTTGCAAGTGTTTTCATTCTCAAAAGAAATCTGGTCTAAGAGGGTGCTTCTATGTCAGATACTCAAGTTATACTATGTACCAAATAATTGTAATCCCCGAGCAAGTTACTTCACTTCCTTGATTCTTTGTTCCCCACACTGTGAAACTACAAACCATAAAATCTGCCACTCCCTAAACTCATAGCATATCATTGCAAGAATCCAAATTTCATAAAATATATCTTAGGACATTTAAAAATATATACTGCATATATACCTTTATTGCTGTACTAATTTTCTTTATTTTTAAATTTTATTTATTTATTTGATAGACAGAAATCACAAGTAGGCAGAGAGGCAGGCAGAGAGAGAGGGCAAAGCAGGCTCCCCGCCAAGCAAAGAGCCTGATGTGGGGCCCGATCCCAGGACCCTGAGATCATGACCTGAGCCCAAGGCAGAGGCTTAATTAACCCACTGAGCTACCCAGGCAACCCCCCCTTTAAAAAAAAATTTTATTTATGTTGTACTAATTTTCATGAGGGCATTGATTCTGATACATTGAGATCAATGATACTGTATATAAAATACAGCATCAGATAATGCAATATTATTTGGAGAAGTTTTTATATATAATGGTTCAGTTCTTGAGTTCTATGATGCTGAAAGGTTTCAACCAGAATTTTAAATTCAGCAGAAAGGCCCATCTTTATTAGTGTCTTAAATTTCTTCCTTTGCCAGGGAGAAGAAAACTAGAGGAAACCAGATGAAAATGAAACTGAGTAAATGCCATGTATTTTACAAAGTCTGATGTGGTTCTCCTTTGTATTTGACATAATAAATCTTAGGAGTTTCACAGTGTTTTAAAATACTATGTAACCCAAACAATGAGACTTCCTAGAGGTATAGTTAGTCTACGGAGAGGAAAAGATTTGAAAATTTCCTTTGTTGTAAAATGTGTTTATAAAATAAGACTTATAAGTATAATTCACAAATCTGCAAGTATTATTTGTAATCTTCTAAATTCATAGCTATGTGGGTGAAAGAAAGAAGTATAAACATTAAGCACAATACTCTCCACCAGGCACTGAATACTCTTCAGTGTTCCACAGTGTTCTAGCCATATGGTTATCATACCACATGCCCACTATATTTAATTCATCTCTTGACATACCATCTCCTCCTTAACCCTGGGGAACTTGATAAAAACACTGAAGTATGTTCTTCCTTTCCCTGCTCTTGACTCCCTACTTGGTATAGACAAAGCAGCAACATGTTTATTTTTGAATGAACAAATAGAGCAAGAATTTTTCTATTTTTAAAAAGTATTTCACTGAGATGTTCTTACTTTTCCAATGCAGTGGAGCCAGTATGATCTGGTACCTTATTCACTACGATATATGATCTATCAAAAGATTCAGTTATTTCTGTTTCACTATAGAGCTTTTTAATTAAAATGTACCTTCCAGTGCTTTACTATTAAAGTATCCAGAGGCATCGTGGAGTTTATGAAAAGCTCTAGTGGCTATAATCACATCTATCACCATCTTTTTCTTACTCAGTTGCTATGAAAAAGAAAACTTTTGAAAAGAGGAGGGTACATCTTGATGGTCTCTGGATCTAAAGACCCATTGTTCAACCAAGAAAATTATTTTATAAACATTATGTATGAGTTAAGAAAATCTGTATACAACTAACCTCTCATTTTGTGATTGTAACTTTCTAGCAGCAATGTAGCAAAGTCCATACTGATACAAAGTTTTCAATTAATGGAGCTCTAGAATCTTGCACGTTTCCTCCTGAACAGATCTTTACAATGCTTATAGAAGCCTGTCTTCCTTCTCACAGTTTTGCAGCCGGCTGCTTGCTATTTGAAAGTTTCTTTTTTCTGACCTCTATCCTCCTTTACTTCTTTCTGCCATAGCAAAGAATGTTTAACAACATATCTAGTTTCTCAGGGTAAAATAACAACTAGTTAGACAAGCACTACTTGAAACATTTTTCCAGGGCACCTGGGTGGCTCAGTCAGTTAAGCATCTGCCTTTGGCTCAGGTCATGATCCCAGGGTCCCGGGATCGAGTCCTGCATTGGGATCTCTGCTCAGTGTGGAGTCTGTTTCTCCCTCTGCCTGCCGCACCCCATACTTGTCCTCTTCCTCTCTCTCAAATATATAAATACTTATCAAAAATTTTTTTTTCTTCCAGAGTGAAGAAAGAATTGACACTGATTACTCCTGTGTCCTGCTTTCTTTCCTAGATTATGAACTCTGAGAGCAGTCTGTCCTCCCACCTAATGATGTGCCTAAGAAGTAATAGGTATTCAGGAACGTTTGTTAAGTAGATGAATGAATTTATCACCAATAATCATGCTGTCCATGTTGTGGGCTTCACAATCACCCAACTGGAAGAGAAGAGTTAGATCAGATAACCTTTCTGGATTTCTTTTTCTCCTTGTCTGGTTCCATGATATCGTGCATATCTTAACCATTAATAAGCATATAAATATTCTGCTCAGCCTGCTGCAAGGTCATTGTAGACTGATTCAAAAGACTCTTCTGGAATCATAAAAATTGGTATGTTCACTTTAGAATCACCTTTTTGGCAGCTATACACAGTTTTGGATATGATCTTAAATGCCTCCACTGGCAAATCATATAGGTGATTTTTTTCCCCAAAAAACCATACGCCTACTAATGGTTGCAGATTTATAGATACACTACATTTATAGTTAGAATATGATGTTTTTAAATGTGAATGGAATCTAAAATAGCCACAGGTGACCAGTTTGGTATTTATAGTCTGTGGCATTTCCGGACAGAAAAAAAAAAAAAATCTTTGTTTACTGACTGTCTGACAGTATTGGCTTCTGCAGATGAGGTAAACATCATCTGTGGTTCAGGAGGAAGCACACACCATACACGGTGCCTGGGCAACTGCTATTAGATGATCATTGATTATGCTTTTAGTATTTTTCAAGGTCAAGGAAAAGTCTGGCTAGGATTATACGGCAGATAGCAAACTCCATCCTTAGTAGAAAGGTCTTAGAGAGCCTTTTCTAGCTTCAGCAGTGATGTACTATATGCTACAGGCTTACCATGTCTCTTTAGCAGGTCATATATTTTCTTTTATGCTCAGCTGGATAGATCTAAGATCAATTTTTAAATCACATTGCTATATTATCCATCTCCACAATTTGAGACAAGGTGGATAATTGTTTGCTATTAAAAAAGAAAAGGCTTTCAGTTATAGAACTTGGGAGGGAAGGAGAGTAGGACATACTTATTTCCCCTGAAATGTTCGGTTATAAATTAATATTAAATCAAATCATGTGTATAAAAGCTCTACACTCCAGAGAAAAAAAGACCTATTTTATATTTGTAGAGGTATGTAAAAGAAAATAGAATAACAATAAAGAATGGCTATTGAAAAATTAAGTCCAGAAGAACAACCAGTTTTCCTATATTAATTCAAACAGTAAAATGGTATGAAACCTTTTGGGACACATAAGAAATGAGGAAAGAATATATTAAAAGAATAGCATTTGGTATCATCTTTATTATTGCTATTATTATTAAATTTCCTAGTTTAGTAATTTATACATTTTTTAATAAAGTGAGAAATAACCCAACCTAAAATGGGCAAGGGATTTTTTTTTTTTTTTTTTTTTGACAGAGATCACAAGTAGGCAGAGAGGCAGGCAGAGAAAGAGAAAGGAGGAAGCAGGCTCCCTGCTGAGCAGAGAGCCCGATGTGGGGCTCAATCCTAGGACCCTGGGATCATGACCTGAGCCGAAGACAGAGGCTTTAACCCACTGAGCCACCCAGGTGCCCTATACATTTTATATACAGTGTAACCAGTAGTCAACTGAGTAAAGGGCATGTGGGACTTCTCTGTACTATTCTGGGAACTCTCCGTGAATCTATAATTTTTTTAAGAGTAAAAAGTTAAAAAAAGAACCACATTTTTGTGGATATCAAAAGACAAAATATAACACTGATTATATCATGGATTTTGCTTTATTAAAATTCTGAGAGGGGCGCCTGGGTGGCCCAATCAGTTTTAAGTGGCTGACACTTGTTTTCAAGGTCATGATCTTGGGGTCCTGGGATCCGAGTCCAGTGTTGGGCTCTGTACTCAGTGGGGAGTCTGCTTCAGAGTCTCTTCTTCTGCCTCTGCTCATGTGCCCACATGCATGCACTCTCTCTCTCTAAAATAAATAAATTAAAAAAAAAAAAACCTTCTGAGAAATTTCCTAGTCTGCATTTTTTACATAGATTAAAACTGTAATTTTTGGAATTGATGATCAGCAGATATTTAACATATGTTGGTAATGATGGTGATTTAATAACTTAGTGCCATCATCTTTTCTTCTAACAAAAATGAAAAGACCTCTATTAACAGTGGGTCTGCATTGAATAAAATTGTGGAATAAAGTAAATGTTTTCCACAATTCCTAAAACAATAAGAAAAATGATGTATAATTTGAAATTTGTGAATGTTCGAAGGAATTAATGTGAAAAAGTTCTTAGAAAAATCAGACCTCCGGGGCACCTGGGTGGCTCAGTGGATTAAGCCACTGCCTTCAGCTCAGGTCATGATCTCAGGGATCAAGCCCCACATTGGGCTCTCTGCTCAGCAGGGAGCCTGCTTCTCCCTTCTTTCTGCCTGCCTCTCTACTTACTTGTGATCTCTCTCTCTCTGTCAAATAAATAAGCAAAATTTAAAAAAAAAAAAAAAAAGAACAAAAAACAAAGAAAAAGAAAAAAAGGAAAACCAGAGCCTGGTGTGAAACAGTGTACTCACTGAATGTGGGAGCCAGAATTTGCTTGACAGAAGGTTCAGATGATCATGTTTAGGAAAACTCCCCTTTATACATCTTTAAATTTATTTCATAGCCTTAATGTTTAAATTACCAAACAAGAAAAATTCATTAAATCCAAATAGGTAGACAAAACATGACAATGTGAAACTAAGAAAAAACAAGATAAATAATTTATAAAGAGAAGGAAATTTAAATGCACAAATTTGAATGCAGAAACACAGTACAATTACTAATTAAAACCAATAACTTGTTCTTAAAGTAAACATACAGTTAAATTGCCAATTCAGTAAAAATTAGCAACCATTTTTGAACTAGACATTGTGGTTGTAAAGATCACTTTAAAAAGTAGCATTTGGAAATAGGTAGAAAAACTCCAAAATAAGAATGTTATGTTGACTAATTCAGTCTTATATTAAGAAATAATAAAATGTTTCAGTAGTTCAAGAACTTGGGTATATTAAAAGAATTTTAATTGAATTGAATAGAGAATCCAGTGACATATTTTTTAAAAAGGAAGAAGAAATATATATGTATATATTCTTGGTACAACTGGTTAGCCATGTGAGAAAACGTGAACGCATTTTATCTCACTCTGCATGCCAAAATGTATCCCAGGTGTTGCAGAAATTTAAATATAAAATAGTGGAACCATGAAAATAGTAAAAGAAAAAGGAAGGGATGTTTAATATTCTTGGAATGAAATCCCTGAAGCCATAAACAAACAATAAAATGATAAGAATGACTAGGTAAAAATGGAATACTTCTGTATAGAGAAATTGTTCAAAAACAAAGTCAAGAGGCAAAAGACGAAGTAGGAAAATAATCCACCATGTATTTCCCAGACAAAAGGCTCATTTCTGAAAAGACACATCTCTCATTATCTGACCCATAACTTCCTGCCAACGTCAATTTCTAATACAATTGCCCTGACCCCTCCTTTCCCAGCTCACCATTCAATGTTTCTTAAACACCTTCCTATCTCAGGGCCTTGGGCTTAACTGTTGCCTCCAGCTAGAATGTGCTGCTTGCAGATATCCACATAACATGCGCCCTCATATCTTCTAGTTTCTGTTCACATGTTCCCTACTCAGATACTTGACTGATTATTATAGCCACACAAGCACCCTTACCACTATTTCTCTCTGTCATCTCTTTGCTTGATATGATTTTAACTATTTATTTATTGTCACACTTCTAAATTCTCTTAATAAAGTTCTTATGAACAAGAACATCATGTTCTTACTTATCATATGGGCAAAAATTAAAATTTGGGTGGCCCTTAGGTTTCCAGAAGATTATAGACAAAAAATATGTCTTTAGGGATGATGTAGAACACTGTATCAAAATGCAATTTTTTACATTTCAGTGAGAAATTACAGATCCAAGAATTCATCTATCTAATATCACATCATATACAAATATGTTAATTTTAGTATTAATAATAATGAATGATAAAAATGGAAACAAAACTTTCACTTAAGGTCAAATGAACAAATTACTAAGCATCAAAAAATGATATATTACACAGCATTTATAAATAATGGAGTAGAGTCATAATTTGTGATACAAAAAATGAACAAGGCAAAGCAAGAAAAGCACTGTGAAATCCAATGTGTATATGTTCGTTCCATTTATGGAAGAGACGAAAAAATGATAGTTGATAGTTACTACAAGGAAGAGAGTGAAACAAAGTGTCAAGGTAAGAGTAAGATCAATTTTAAAAATACACCTTTCACTACTCATTTCATCATTTTGTGTGTCATTGAAACGATACCAACAACTACAACGAAAGAGACTGGCAGATGGTGGGGTGTGAGCTAAGTGTGGGCAGTGATCAGGCTGGGGGAGGGGCAGAAGTCTGATGATAAAGAGCCACAGAATTCAGGATAAGGTGTCCATCTATCTAGAGAAATGGGAAACCATTGACAGGACTGAATTCAACACAAACTTCCCAGCCAATTTGGACACAGCCAAGGTTTGAGCCAGTTTTGACTAATTCTTCTCTACCCAAACAAGATTGTTTAAAGGGGTTGGGCAACATAATTTAAAAACTTTGTAAGTAGGGGCACCTGGGTGACTCAGTGGATTAAGCCTTTGCTTTCAGCTCAGGTCATGATGTCAGGGTCCTGGGATCGAGCCCTGCATCAGGCTCACTGCTCTGTGGGGAGCCTGCTTCCCCCCATGTCTCTGCCTGCTTGTGATCTCTCTCTCTGTCAAATAAATAAATAAAATCTTAAAAAAAAATAAAACAAAACTTTGTAAGTGACCTAACTTCTTTAACTTTGCACAGATATGCTATATTAAACTTACCTAGTGGTACCAAATCTACATTGGAGAGTAGATTTTCTAAGAACCAAAACAGATCCTTTAAATTTAAATGAATAAAACATAGATTATGTTTCCAAATGATAGAGAGCTTTAAAAGTTAAGTGCATTTATATGCTCCTCTCTGATGGGGAGTTACATTCGTACCTTTCTAACCTGAAAACCCAGGAAGTACATATTTATACAGTGTATTCATTTGTATTTAATTTGATATACTAGAAATTTTGCCTAAAGTGTGCTGTAATAGGGGCTACTAGGACTAACTTGCAGGCTTACATTTTCCCATGTGCTCTGAAAATATTATAAATATAAATGGAAATATATGCTATCAGAGTAGATTTTGAAAGCTAAAAAAATAAATAAATAAAGCTGATATGACAGTTGATATGAACAATTCTAAAATTTTGCTTTAGGAAACTGTTCCCTTTATTAAAACTAAGAAAGTAGTAGCTAAAGCTTTAAAGAAAACCACTAGCATTTTCTTTTTTGAAGTAATTTCATTCTATTAGTACATTTTATTATGCTACACATTTACTGACTATTGAATAAGATAAAGCTAAAAGATTTTTTCCCAAAATTATTACTCCATCAAAGATATTTTGAAGTTCCTTTGATGTTCATATCCTTTCCATTTCAGTTTCTCATCCTCATAAAGTTACACTTGGATTATTAAACAGCTTTCTAATGGGTAGTCTTGCTTCTAGTCCATTCAACACAAGCCACCTAAAGTTTTATTTCATTTCTATGCTAACACATCTTAAATGATGCCCACTATTCAAAGGATCATGTCTCAAATCCTTGTTTGCCACTGAAAGCCTTTAAGATTGTATTATAATATAACTGGATCAGCCTACATTTAGATAATTAGAAGAAAATGGTCCTAATGTGTGGGATCTGAGGCTTGGAACTGGATCTTGCCATGGAGAATGGGGCAAAAAGCTGGAGGAACTGAACTAGAAGAGGCATATAAGAAATTCAAACCTGAATGCCAAACCCGTTAATCCTCATCCTAAAAAGTCAACCGACACCATACCAGGGGTCACAGTGGAGGTATGGAGGGAACAGCAGGAGTAGTAATCATGTGAACTGCTGTCCAGAAGGGGTGGTAAGATGGAGAGAACTTTCAGTACATTAGTGGGATTGTTCCAGTACGTTAGTGGAAAGTTAAAGGGAAATCAAGAAATCTTATCAGGCAGTCAGAAACAAAACCATTTGAGAAACAAATACTGTATCTAGGTAGCACTGCAAGATTTGTATTTTATTTGTCCTTCTCTAACTATATATAATAAAATAACAGCTAGTATTTATTTAAAAGTTAATTACAATATGCTAGGTGCTTTGCATGTATTACATCATTTCCCTCCTTAAAATAATCCTATGAAGTAAGAGATATTATTATCATCAGTTTATATATTACAGAACAGAAAAAAAACACACATGATATGCCCAAGGTGACATTGTCAGTAAGTGACATTGTCCGGCCCGGAAGCCCCGTTTGCTGACCCGCGTCTCGTCTCTGGGTTCCTAAGCTACTTCTACCAACAACTCTGCCTGTTCTCAGTGCTCTACGAGTACAAATAGAAGATAGAGAAAGAGAAATCAGAAACCCACTGCTTGTCTGTAGAGCTGCAGTTCCCTTGCTAAACCGATACTGAGACTAGATGTGTGTTTTTCCAGAGAAAGACCAACTCTCTTTGAGGAATATTTGTTTGTCTTGTGAATTCTCTTTACCCTCAGCCCAGTTTGTGCCCTAGGCCAAGTAATTTCCTCCAGCCCAGGATGTTTGCATGACTGGCTCATTCCCATCTACATTCCTTTTTGATTGGTCTACTTAGCACTTGCTAATGTTCTAATAAATAATTTATTTTTGTTACTTGAGCCATTTTAGCTATCTCATAAGCAATCTATTTTAAGTAATGAACAATAAAGATGTTTGCAAAGTAACTATCCCTGGCTCTCTGTTTGCTAAAGGAATCTGAAACATTAATTTTTCTTTCAGAGTGTGGTAACAAAACACTTAAAATAGAATAATAGTTCAGTAAGACTCATTTCATTTGCTCTTATTTAATACTCTGATAATAAAGGAAATACTATTCCACCTTTAGCACTCAGGTCTCTATATTTTTAGAATTGTTTTCAGTGCTTGCTTTCCTTATAAATGGGAAAATATTTTAGCTATAAATTATTCTCCTAACAATTACAATCTATTAAGACTCCAACCTAATCATTTCATTATACTGGATTACTTGGTTTCAGCCTGCTGAGCATTAAGGAAGCTTTTAATGTCATTGCCTTTTTATCCTTATAATGAGCTCCTTTGTTTTACGACACAAAATTATCTTTTTTATTGATGTGCTAAGGTAGATACCAACAGTAGAAGATCAAAATAAAATAAGATTTTGTGATTCAACTCTCGTGTTTTGATTCCTCAGTGATTTTGTTATCTCTCTTCTTGGCTGCAGGTGTTTTGTAGATAAACAATTGGATTAGTTCAGAAGCCTTAGAGCTCCTCACCCATTACACATTCACAAGTCAATAGTATCAACAAGGTACATTGTAAGGACTCATTCTGTTATAGATGGAATGGTTTCAAAGTAAGAATAAATTAAATTAACCAAGAAATTCTGTTTAGAAATTGGTCTAAGGGTCTTTAAGAGTCATTAGAAGGTTTTAGAGAAGAAAAGAAGATTTTTGAGAGTCTAAAATAAAGACTCAAGGGGTAGTACACTATTTTACATATTACCTAATCCCTCCCCTGCCACAATAACAAAAACTGCTGATGGATTCCCTCTTCTATGTTATCATATTCAGGGAACTACATGCAGATTTGGAGACCAGCCAAAATCATTGTTGTCCCAATCTCAAAATGAAAATATTCTTTCGTAATCAGTTTACTGCACTTTTGGTGTCCTACTCTTGTGACAGAAGACCCTGAGACCTAGAGCACTTGGCTAGGAATGAATTTGGGATTGGTAAAGGGACAAGTTATGATTTGTGTATGGGAAGAAGCAGTATAGACTATGCGTGCAGGAGGATAAATTCTTCCTTGAAGGGTACTGAAGTGCAGGAATCTTGTGAAAAATCCTGTAAGGTGGTTTCTATTTTCCCTGAATAAAACAGAAAAATGCTAAGATGTACAGGAAAGTGGCTATAAAGATTTAGAAGAGTGACTAAAATTTGAGAAAAACGTCTAAGCCCAGTGATTAGAGGAGGATGTAACCAAGGAAAAGTCAACAGATTTTCCAGCTGAACTGTGGACCCACTGGACTCTGCAATCGTATCTACATGGTAACAATGGAATCTAGGTATTAGTGGTTTCCATAGCAGTGTGCTGGAATAGGGAGGCAGAGAAATCAGAGAAACAAAGAAGTATAAGAATTAATATTATTGGATATAATCTAGCTGAAATGATGGAGCACAATTTTAGGATGAAAAAGAGTTACAGAGGGAGTAAAATGGGGAGTGGAGGTAGGGAGGAGAAGGAAGGCAATAAGATATTGGGAGAAAATGTGGGGTCAAACTGAACCTGTGGAAATCCCCTACTCCATAAAAGCAATGAGAAAACTGGCCAATGAAGCAAAAGAACCCCCTGCCTTCCATCAACTATTTCAGAACTCTAGAGATTAACCAAAGGCTTGTAGTAACCAGGGGGAGAGTTATTCAAGAACAAAACGGCTGTACCTCAGTAATAACAGTCACCTTTGCAGTGTTTTAGTTTTCTCTGTTCGCATCTCCTGCTCTCCTAATATCTGCCATGAAAACCAATGGGGGAACTGCAGAAAGGAGCGGAAAAGGGCCAGATCTCTTTCCAAGACTTACTCTTCAATGTACTATCAGTTGACCTGTCTGATGGTTCCTAAAACACCCTACTTGAAAAGCTACTTATACTGATGTGACTTGGAGCTTGCCCAGCATGAACAGCCATTTCCCTAGGGGGTGTGGCGGAAAAGAGCATTTGTCATAAAAGATACAGGAAATGGTTTAACTTCATGGTTTCCTGAGGTAGCAGATAAATGGTTGGTGCAACTAACTGCATAGACAAAAGCTTACGAGGAAAAGTTGGACATGACATGTATCTAGGGTTTTGAGAAGACTGAAATACTACTGGGAATCCAGAAGACCACATACATGCCTAAAGCACATGCCCCAGACAGGGTTCCTTCCTACTCAGGAAGGCAGAAGTCCTGAGCTCTCATATCTGGCAGGGCATGTTGCTCTCTGTGACCAGGATGTGAAGGCAAAGACAGACTTGATAAATACCTGGCCAAGTGCTGAAGGTATGCCCCTTGACAAGGACTAATTGCAATTTGCCAAAAATCAGTTATTCACACACAGTGAGGACCTATTTCTAGACTCTGTCATGTTCCATTGATGTGTATGTCTGTCTTTACATTGATACTACACTGCTCTGATTTATAAGCTTTTCATCTTTCTCAAAGGTTGTTTTGTTGTTGTTATTTAGGTTCCTTTCATGTTCTATGAGTTTAAAATCAGTTTTATTCTATCAAATAATCTTTTTTTCAAAGGGATTATGTTGAAAATTTGTTTCATCTGTAGAAAACTAATACCTTAATAGTGTTGGGTCTTCTAACTAATAAATAAGAAATATATCTTTATTTACTTGGGCTTCAAAATTTTTCTTGAAAATGTTTTGCATTTTTCAGAGGCTACATCATTCATGTACTTTATCAGATTTATCCTTAATACTTTAAACTTTATGCTAATTTAAGTATTTTTAAAGTTTCAATTTCCTGTTGTGCTCCTATTGTACATAAATACAACTGATTTGTGCATTGCATTCTGCAAATCTTACTACATTTCATTGAATTTTCTTTGTAGATGATCATGCCACCAGTGAATCAAAACAGTTTTAATTCTTCCTTTCCAATGTGGATATCTTTTATTTCTTTGTTTTCCTTCCTTGTTCACACTGGCTAGACCATCCAATTCTAGCAATGTCTAATAGCAGTGGTAATGTTGGATGTTCTTCACTTTTTCACCATCTTAGAAGCAAAACTTTCAATCTTCCACCAATGAGAGTGCTGTTACCTTTTTAAAAGATCTTTTTCAGGTTGAAGAATAACCCTTCCTGTCTAAGGTAGCAGAGGTTTGGGTTGTTTTTAAATGAGAAATAAATGCTTTTGCCAAATGTTTTTCTGTGTCTATTGAAAATATATAGTTTTTAGTTTCTAGTTTTTTAGTATGGTGAATTACACTGATTGAATTTTGAATGTTGAATGAGCCTTGGATTCTTGGCATTTACTGTCATGAGGTAGTATCTTTTTATATATATCTAGATTTGATTTGCTACTATTTTGATGAGAATTTTGTTGTCTTTTTCCATGAGGGATAATGTTCTACAGTTTTCTTTTCCTGTAATGTCTTGCTGGTATTGGTAATGTATAATGCAGGCCTTAAAAAATGAGTCAGGAGGTATTCCCATATCTTGTATAGAATTGATAAAATTTCTTCCTGAAATATTTGATTGGATTTACCAATGAAGTAGCCCTGGCCTGAAGTTTTCCTTTTAGAAAGGTTTTTTAACTTACAAATACAATATTTTTAATAGATATAAAGCTATTCTTTTTATTTATTTTTCTTGAGTGAGCTTTGGTAATTCAGATCTCTTAAGGTATTTTCCTACTTCATCTAGGTCACTGAACTTATTTTTATAAACTTGTTTATAATATTTCATTATTATCCTTTTAACATTTGTTGAATAGCATTCCTCGGAATTATTTTAATAATTCTCTTGAATCTTTTTAGACTTTTGTTTTTCTAGTTGCACTCCCACACTCTACACATAAATCTTAATTCCATAGATCTACTAATACAATACATATTGTATGTATACAATACATACTTTATACATAAAAAGAGTAAAGTTTTTTGCTCTCCCAAACCAGATTTACCCCCGATAAGGCAAACATCACCCCCATTCAAAACACATGCTATAGGATCTGTAGTGATTTAACTTCTCTCATTCTTGATATTAGTCTTTTGTGTGTCTCTCTCTTTCTCTTTCTTGATCAGTCTATCTGAGATTTAATCTAGTTTCTCTGTTACTAACAGGTAACTTTTCTTAACAATGAAACTTGGGAAATTTTTCAGTCATACACAAATTATGTTGGTTTTCCAAGAATAATAGTAATGTATGGTTTACTCTTCTCATTAGCTTTGTATTTTTCTTTTTTCTCAGATCTTAAATTTACTCTGTTCTATCTTATTTACAGAATTACCTGTGTTCTTTCTGTAGTTTTTCAATGTTTACTATGTTTTTAACTGCTTCTGAATTTCTTTTTCACTAAACATTTTTGAAAAGACATTGACATTTATATTAAACTAAGAGACTGTTGCACCTGAATGGCTCAGTTGGTTAAGTGTCTGCCTTTGGTTCAGATCAGGATTCCAGGGTCCTAGGATCAAGTCTTGCACCAGGCTCTCTGCTCAGTCCCTCCCCCCAGCTTGTGCACATGCTCTCTCTCTCACACACACACAATTAAAAAATACCTAAAAAAATAAATAAACTGCTTTTGGGGAGAGTCAATATGGAGGAAGAGTGGCAGACTGAGATGACCTCAGGTTGCAGAAGTTCAGCTAGGTAGTTATGAATCTATTCCGAACACTTACAAACCCAACAGGAGATTGAAGAGAAGGGTAGCAATTCTAGAAATAGAAAATAGACCACTTTCTGAAAGGTAGGATGTGCAGAGAAGCAATTCTGAAGCGAGGGGAAGATAGACTGCGGGGGGGGGGCTGGCTCCTGGAAAGCGGTGGAGCATCAGAGCACAAAACCCGAACTTCTAGAAGTCTGTCCACTGAGGAACATTGCTCCAGAGCCTAAGCAGGGGTGCAGCCCTCATGGGGATAGTGTAGTCTCAGGTCCCACGGGGTCCCAGAAGGATTGAGGTTGTCTGAGTCTAGAAGAGCTCACAGGTATCAGAGCAGGGAAGCCAACTACAGAGACAGAGCCAAGGAGTGAAGTTCTCAGCTTAGGGTTACCTTAAACTGTGATCTGGGGCACAGTCAGACCATTGCTCTTTGAGCAGGGACCCCACAAGTGATAGCTCCAGGGAGACCCAACTTCCTCCAGTGGACGAGTAACACATCAGGAATCTGCTGAGTTTGGAGACTCCAAATGGGGCTGTGCGCCAGAGATAGAAACGCTCGGTCACAGGCCGGGTGAGCTCAGAATGCGGCTGGAGACCAGGGAGACGGGAGTGACTGACCACTTTTCTCCCAAGGCGCACTGAGGAATGGGGCCCCGAGCTCTTGGCTCCTCCAGCTGGAGAATGGGAGGCTACCATTTTCATTCCCATCCTCCAGAGCTCTACGGAAAGAGTTCAGGGAGCAAAAGCTCCCAAGAGCAAACCCAAGCAGATTACTTAGCCTGGCCCCAGGCAAGGGTGGCGCAATTCTGCCTTGGGCAAAGACATTTGAGAATCCCTACAACAGGTCCCTCCCCAGGAAGATCAACAAGAACATCCAGCCAAGGCCAAGCTCACTGATCAAGGAGAACAGTGGAGTTCCAGAGGAGGGGAAAGCAAAGCATGGAATTCATGACTTTTTCCTCATGATTCTTTTGTCTTGCAAAGTTAAACTTTTAAAATTTTATTGTTTTCTTAATCTAATTTTTTAACTTTTCCTCTTTTGTCTATTAACATTATTTAACTAGCTAATCTTAAGAATACCTTTCTTAAAAAAAAAACCTTTTTGAACCTTCATTATTATAGTTGTATTTTATCCTTCATTGTATCTAACTTCATTTTTTGTATACATATAGGTTTTTTCTTCTAAAATTTTTTTCTAATAAATCAAAATATACCCTAAATCTAGCACAGGGCTTCTTTGTTCAAGACTCCAGTCTGAGGAAATTCTCTCCATTTTCTTTTTCCAACCAACTTATCTTATCAATTCCTTTTTTAGAATTTTTAAAAAATTTTTGATCTTTAGTCATATTCCAACTCTTCATCACATTTACCCTTATTTTTGTATATATATAGGTTTTCCTTTCTTTAAAATTTTGGGAGGTAGTTTCTTCTAAGAGCCCAAAATACACCCAAAATCAAGTGGATGGCTCTGTTCTATTCACCAGTCTAAGATATATACATATATATAATTAATAAATTATGAAATATATAAAAATATATACATATATAAAATATATACATATACACATATATTTTTTAAAATTTTTTTTTGAAAAATTTAAATTTATTTTTATCACCTTTCTTCTCCCCCTGATTTGGGGGTCTCTTCTGATTTGGTTACCAGACATTTTTCTGGTGTCTTTGCCACCCTTTTAGTATTTTATTCTCTCATTCATATATTCTTATCTGGATAAAATGACAAGGCAGAAAAACTCGCCATACACACACAAAAAAAAGACCAAGGAGCAGTAAGGATGGCTAGGAAGCTAATCAATATGTACATTGGTAATATGTCAAATCTAGAGTTCAGAATGATGATTCTCAAGGTGCTAGCTAGGCTCGAAAAAGGCATGGAAGATATTAGAGAAGCTCTGTCTGGAGAAATAAAAGAACTAAAATCCAACCAAGCTGAGATCAGAAAAGCTATTAACGAGGTGCAATAAAAAATGGAGGCTCTTACTGCTAGGATAAATGAGGCAGAAGAGACAATTAATGATATAGAAGACCAAATGACAGAGAATAAAGAAGCTGAGCAATACAGAGACAAACAACTACTGGATGATGAGGGGAGAATTCAGGAGATAAGTCATACCATAAGACAAAACAACATTAGAATAACTGGGATTCCAGAAGAAGAAGAAAAAGAGAGAGGGGCAGAAGGTATATTGGAGCGAATTAGAGTAGAGAATTTCCCTTATATGGCAAAGGGAACAAGCTGCAAAATCCAGGAGGCACAGAGATATACCCTCAAAATCAATAAAAATAGGTCCACACACCATCATCTAATAGTAAAACGTACAAGTCTTAGTGACAAAGAGAAAATCCTGAAAGCAGTTCAGGACAAGAAGTCTGTAACATAAAATGGAAGAAATATTAGATTGGCAGCAGACTTGTCCACAGAGACCTGGCAGGCCAGAAAGAACTGGTATTATATTTTCAGAGCACTAAATGAGAAAAACATGCAGCCAAGAATACTATATCCAGCGAGGTTCTCATTGAAAATAGAAGGAGAGATAAAAAGCTTCCAAGACAACCAGAAACTAAGAGAATTTGTAAACACTAAACCACCTCTCAGGAAATATTAAAAGGGGTCCTCTAAGCAAAGAGAAAGCCTAAAAGTAGTAGACCAGAAAGGAACAGAGACAATATACAGTAATAGTCACCTTATAGGCAATACAATGGCACTAAATTCATATCTTTCAATAGTTACCCTGAATGGGCTAAATGGGCTAAATGCCCCAATCGAAAGACACAGGGTATCAGAATGAATAAAAAAAAAACCAAAATCCATCAATATGCTATCTACAAGAAACTCATTTTAGATGCAAAGACACCTCCAGATGTAAAGTGAGAGGGTAGAAAACAATTTACCATGCTAATGGACATCAAAAGAAAGCTGGGGTGTGCAATCCTACTACCAGGTAAATTAGATTTCAAGCCAAAGCTATAATAAGAGATGAGGAAGGACACTATATCATACCCAAAGGGTCTGTCCAGCAAGAAGATCTAACAATTTTAAATATCTTATGCCCCTAACATGGGAAAAGCCAACTATATAAACCAATTAATAAAAAAATCAAAGAAACACATGGACAAGAATACAATAATAGTAGGGGACTTTGATACCCCCATCACTGAAATGGACAGATCATCTAAGCCAAAGATCAACAAGGAAATAAAAGCTTTAAATGACACACTGGACCAGATGGACAGCACAGATATATTCAGAACATTCCATCCCTAAACAAAAGAATATACATTCTTCTCTAGTGCACAAGGAACATTCTCCAGAATAGATCACATCCTGGGTCACAAATCAGGTCTCAACTGGTACCAAAAGACTGGGATCATTCCCTGCATATTTTCAGACCACAATGCTCTGAAGCTAGAACTCAATCACAAGAGGAAAGTTGGAAAGAACCCAAATACATGGATACTAAAGAGCATCTTATGAAAGAATGAATGATAAACCAAGAAATTGAAGAAGAATTGAAAAAATTCATGGAAACAAATGATAACGAAGACACAACTTCAAAATCTGTGGGACACAGCAAAGGCAGTCCTGAGAGGAAAGTATATAGTGATATAAGCCTTTCTCAAGAAATAATAAAGGTCTCAAGTACACAAGCTAACCATACACCTAAAGAAGCTGGAGAAAGAACGGCAAGCCTAAACCCAGCAGGAGAAGAGAAATAATAAAGATCAGAGCAGAAATCAATGAAATTGAAACCAAAAGAACAGTAGAACAAATCAACAAAACTAGGAACTGGTTCTTTGAAAGAATTAATAAGACTGATAAACCCCTGGCCAGACTTATCAAAAAAAAAAGAGAAAGGACCCTAATAAATAAATAAAATAAAATAAATAATAAATAAATAAAATGAAAGAAGAGATATCACAACCAACACCTAAGAAATACAAAAAATTATAAGAACATATTATGAGCAACTATACAAATTTGACAATCTGGAAGAAATGGATGTATTCCTACAGACGTATAAACTACCAATACTGAACCAGGAAGTCACAGAAAACCCGAACAAACCCAATAACCAGGAAGATTGAAGCAGTCATCAAAAATCTCCCAACAAACAAGAGCCCATGCCCGGACAGCTTCCCAGGTGAATTCTACCAAACATGTAAAGAAGAATTAATACCTATTCTCCTGAAACTGTTGCAAAAAATAGAAATGGAAGGAAAACTTCCAAATTCATTTTATGAGGCCAGCATTACCTTGATCCCCAAACCAGACGAGGAACACATCAAAAAAGAGAATTACAGATCAATATCCTTGATGAACACAGATGCAAAAATTCTCAGCAAAATACTAACCAATAGGATCCGACAGTACATTAAAGGGATTATTCACCACAACCAAGTGGGATTTATTCCTGGGATGCAAGGTTGGTTCAACATCCACAAATCAATCAACGTGATACAATACATTAATAAAAGAAAGAACAAGAACCATATGATATCTCAATAGATGCTGAAATAGCATTTGACAAATATAGCATCTTTTCCTGATCAAAACTCTTCAAAGTGTAGGCATAAAAGGTACATACTTCAATAGCATCAAAACTATCTATGAAAAACTCACAATGAATATCATTCTCAGTGGAGAAAAACTGAGAACTTTTCTGCTAAGGTCAGGAACATGGCAGGGTCCATTATCACCACTGCTATTCAACATAGTACTCGAAGTCCTAGCCTCAGCAATCAGACAACAAAAAGAAATTAAAGGCTTCCAAATCAGCAAAGAAGAAGTCAAACTCTTACTCTTTGCAGATGATATGATACTTTATGTCGAAAACACAAAATACTCCAAATCTGCTAGAACTCATACAGGAATTCAGTAAAGTATCAGGATATAAAATCAGTGCCTAGAAATCAGTTGCATTTTTATACACCATCAATAAGACAGAATAGAGAAATTAAGGAGTTGATCCCATTTTCAACTGCACCCAAAACCATAAGATACCTAAGAATAAACCTAACCAAAGAGGCAAAGAATTTGTACTCAGAAAATTATAAAGTACTCATGAAAGAAATTGAGGAGACACAAAGAAATGGATAACTGTTCAATGCTCATGGATTGGAAAAACAAATATTGTGAAAATGTCTGTATACCTAAAGCAATCTACATGTTTAATGCAATCCCTATGAAAATACCATCAGTGTTTTTCAAAGAAATGGAACAAATAATCCTAAAATTTATATGGAAGCAGAAAAGATGCTGAATAGCCAGAGGAATGTTGAAAAAGAAAGCCAAAGTTGGTGGCATCACAATTCTTCCAGATTTCAAGCTCTATTACAAAGCTGTCATCATCAAGATAGTATGGTACTGGCACAAAAACAGACACATAGATCAATGGAACAGAACAGAGAGCCTAGAAACAGACTCTCAACTCTATGGTCAACTAATCTTTGACAAAGCAGGAAAGACTGTCTAATGGAAAAAAGACAGTCTTTTCAAAAAATGGTGTTGGGAAAATTGGACACCACAGACAGAAAAATGAAACTGGACCATTTCCTCACACCACACACAGAAATAGACTCAAAAATGGATGAAAGACCTCAATGTGAGAAAGGAAGCCATCAAAATCCTTGAGAATACAGGCAGAAAATTCTTCAACCTCAGTTGCAGCAACTTCTTCCTAGAAACATTGCCACAGGCAAGGGAAGCAAGGCAAAAATGAGCTATTGGGACTTCATCAAGATCAAAAGCTTTTGTACAGCAAAGGAAACAGTCAACAAAACCAAAAGATAACTGACATAATGAGAGAAGATATTTGCAAACGACATATCAGATAAAGGGCTAGTATCCAAAACCTATAAAGAACTTATCAAACTCAACACCCAAAGAACAAATAATCCAATCAAGAAATGGGCACAAGACATGAACAGACATTCTGCAAAGAAGACATCCAGATGGCCAACAGACATGAAAAAATGCTCCACATCACTCAGCATCAGGGAAATACAAATCAAAACCATAATGGGGTACCACCTCACACCAGTCAGAATGGCTAAAATTAACAAGTCAGGAAATGACAGATGCTAGTGAGGATGGGAGGAAAGGGGAACCTTCCTACACTGTTGGTGGGAATTCAAGGTGGTGCAGCCACTCTGAAAAACAGCATGGAGGTTCCTCACAAAGTTGAAAATAGAACTACCCTATAACCCAGCAATTGCACTACTGGGTATTTACCTTAAAGATACAAATGTAGTAATCCAAAGAGGCATGTGCACCTGAACGTTTACAGCAGCAATGTCCACAATGACCAAACTATGGAAAGAATGTAGCTGTCCATACACACACACACACACACACACACACACACACACACACAATGGAATACTATGCAGCCATCAAAAGAAAGAAATCTTGCCATTTGCAATGACGTGGATGGAGTTAGAGGGTATTATATGAGCGAAATAAGTCAATAAGAGAAAGACAATTATCATATGATCTCCCTGATATGAGGAATTTGAGAGGCAAAGTGGGGGGTTTGGGGGGTAGGGAGGGAAACAATGAAACAGGATGGGATCAGGAGGGAGACAAACCATAAGACACTCTTAATGTCACAAAACAAACTGAGGGTTGCCATATGGAGACGGTGGTTGGGTTATGGACTTTGAGGCGAGTGTGTGCGATGGTGAATGCTGTGAAGTGTGTGTGATGATTCACAGACCTGGACCCCTGGGGCAAATAATACATTGTATTTCAATTTAAAAAAAAAGAAAACTAAGAAAGTGTGTAAATGTCTTGCTGCATGGTATATATATTAAAGAATAAATTATTTTATATAAGATTTTATTTTATATATAAATTTTATTTATATAAAATATGTTAATTTATATTTTACATAAAAGTTATTATTTTTATACAAGCAACAGTTCCAAGACTACTTTGTACCTTCTATCATCTTATATTCATCATTAAAAGATTACAGTAATGTGATGCCCATTTGGGGTTAACAGAAGATGAAAATAATCTAAAAGTTAAAAATAATAATAACCATTACCTTCATATTGTGCTTTAGCACTGATAGAATAACAGTTTCTCTTAAATTATAGTCACAAACATTCTGGGTTAGTGCAATAAATCATTCCTTCAAAATATATGTATAAGGACTCAGAAGCTTGAATATAGTTACCTAGAAAACTTTTTTTGGTAAACTTAGAACATATGAATATAAATACGCAAAGTTTAGTATCTGTAATCTTAAATGTCTAGGTTTGTATATATACTTTCTTTATAACCAGAGATTGTTTTTTGTATCTAGCCCAAAAGATATTTGTAGCTATTCAGCAAAAGATGAATACTAAATATTTCTACCCTTAAAAGCTTTACAATCATTGCTACAAAAGAGGGAGATAATACCAAACTTTCCCTGCTGTCTAAAATGCAACTAATAGCTGATTTTATCACCTCTTTCTTCTTGGTTAGAAATTGAAGGAGAAACTGCATCACATATTTGGATTAAATAATGAAAAAGTATCCAAAGCTCAATGTGACAAGTAATTCTCAGTTTTGCAGAAAATATAAATCTGACCCAAACAAAAGAAACCACTGCAGTTTTAGTGTCCCAGGACTGTATGTCACATCACTGTCAGGGGTCTCTTAATTGTGAATTTCTTTTTGTCAGTAGCATGTCAAATATGGAGGCCAGACCCATGGAAAACTAGACAGTTTACAAATTAAAAATAGAGTATTATAAGAGGAAGCTCTGAAATCAACAGCCACTGAAATGAGTATTATCTCCATTAAGTCTAAAAATTGTCATTTGCTTATGTGAGACAACCTAAGTGTTATTCATTAAGAGGGAAAAAATATTTGGGTGTTGAGGATATGATTTTGGTGAGGGAGGGACAGTGAACAGTACCAAAAGTGAATTTTGCTGATCAGAAAACCCGAGCAAGTGACATGGACCTCGGTACTCAAGTTTCCCTACTCACAAAATAGGATTAAATGAGTTAATCCTAATAGTTTGCTAAGAATAGTGCCTGGCATATAGTCAGTGTTGTGTAATCAATCAATAAATATTATTTCTTAAAGCTTAGCATTTTCATAATTTGTGCATATCTTAGAAACCAAAGATTGAGTATTTATCTGAACTTATAAAATCATAGGTTAATAGGGGAAAAATGTTTATCTATATTCCTTTCTCTGAGAGATAACTTTGATGAAGATCTTTCCAGACATAAGAAAGGTTCTATTACAGTCTAGCATGGGGCAATTGTCTTGGTTATAATGTGTTATGTAGGCCATGATATCAAACAACCTTCAAATTTTTCGCTGAACGACATAAAAGCTGACTTCTGATTTACATTTTTCTCTATCATAGGTTATCAGAGGGCATCTGCTCATCATAATCACTCAGGGATTTGGTCTAATGAAGCAGATATCATCTTAAATTTTGCTGGTTGCTGAGCTAGAGGTAAAGTAAGCTCTGGAAGGTTTCCCCCTGGCCACATCATTCCCCTCAACTCATTAGCTAAAATTTGGGGATCTGGGAGTTTAGTCATTCATGTTTCCCCAGGTGAATAAGAACCAAATATCACTGAATGGCATTAATAAATAACACTGCTGCCTGGTGTGTAGACTGTGGGGTCAAGAAGGGAATAAGGGAAGGAAGTGGCCGATTTGGTTAGGTGGAATGAATGCTTTAGTTGTGGAGTTGTACAGCATTCCTCTTTTCTCTCCTATTCTCTGCCTGCCCATCACTAGTATGCACACTCACACTGCAAGGCAAGCACATTCATTTAATTATCCCTGCTTCTTAGAGAGACAGAGACAAAGGAAAACACCAGCCTTACCCTATTTTATTTGTGTCCCTAGGTCAGCCAAAGTCTGTAGCTCTGTGGATTAGAATTACTGTTACAGCAGTTTACAATATGGCACCATCAATTACATCTTGATTTAGTTTATAAATAAAATCTATGTAAGGTTTATTTGTCTAATGGGCTAACATGTGACTACTGGAGTGTCCAATTCAATTGCCTTTGCATTAAAAAACCTAACAATCTAAAATAAAGGGGAAAGGAAGTAGTTTCATTAAACTGAGCTAAAAGAAGAAGGAGGAGGGGAGGTAGAGATAGAGTAGGAGGAGGTGGAGGAGGAGTTTCTGTGCATATATCAGTCTTCTTATACTGTTACTAGTCTTAGTATGGGACCTCATGCCCCTCAGCACTAAATACCCTGATCAGGATGTATATGGCTCTCTGCTGAAGTTGTGCCTACTTCAGACAACTCTTCCCTACTTTACTTTGTTTCAGCTCTGTGAAAGCTTTAGGGAAGAGAGAAGGAATTTCTGGCCTGCCTAGGATCCTGAATCCACAAAGGGCCAGGAACCAATTACTAACACACTTTGGGGACATATGACAACGGATTGGTCACTATCACATAAGCACAGATGTGCTGCTTTATCTCAAACGTTGCCCTTGGTAACAAGACTTTTTTTTTCCAAAGCATCTTTCATGGAAACAACTACTGGAGGCAGAACTGGTCTTATTTAATTAACTTCTTACTTCTCACCCTCAGGCACAGGAGAAAATAATGCAAAATTACCATGAAACGGTTGGTGGCCACCTACTATTTTTTTTTTTTTGCAATATTTCTAAATGTTTTTGTTTCTATGTAAAAGCACTTTATACCCTTAGCATTTCAGTTAGAGAAATTCAACTCTATCAAAATAAAGGAAACTAGTAGAAAAGTGTTATATTGTTTACTTTTTCACTGAGTTACCTATTTATGTTTATTTTTATGCCTCCCATTCACTCTAATTCTATTCGATTCAGTTGCATATGTTTCCTTTTTTTATAACATTGAATTCTGCTCTACCCCACTCAATTTTCATGCATTTATCTTTTGTCTCCAAATAGCCATATTGTATCATTAACTTAAGGCAGCAGGGTGAATGTTGATTTTTTTTTTTTTACATCTCTTAATATTAGAATTCAGCTCGTATTCAGTTTATCTCTATCTGTTCATTTTTCATATTTATCCAATGGAATTTGAATAGAGCACTGATATTTAATGAGCTGGAAACTGATTTTCATTGGAAAGTGTTTAGGTTGCATGACATTATTCACATATGAATATATAATGTCATTACTAGTATTTTTATCTGTTTGTTAATTACACTGCTATATTGTTATATTGTACAATGACCCTGACAAAGTCCCTCTTTCCAACTGCCCTTTTTACCTTTGCTGAAGAAACTGTAATGAATAATAAAAGATGGGGATCAACACTTTAAAGAAATAAAAATGTTGACCTTCTGTTGGTGCTATTATTGTGAATTAGTAGGTTCTGTAAAATGAAAACATTTCACAATAAGAATTTCACAGAAAACTCAAATACTTGATAAATATTTCCTATAAATTCTTTTGTTGGTGCCTCAAGCTGTGTCTTCAAAACAAAAGACAAACTATGCTTCCATTTGTTATGTTCAAGTCAAAAGACAAAAATGATATAAAAATAAACCAACCTTTGAAAATAAGAGAGTTGTTAGATACACAGTATATGGGAATAAACCTCCACAATTTTCCATAGATGGGAGCTAAGTAACTATTTTCTCATGTGTGTAAAACTAGAAGCAAGAAGCAGGTCATTTAAGAGAAGTGTGCACAAAGTTTCCGTGAGCAGTATAAATTGTGGAAAAGGAAATGGGAATAAAATTAAGGTGGCTGCCCAGAAACTTATCAGGAGATTCAGTTAAGTTTAAGATGGTTGATTTCAGAATATAAATATAACTCAGAAATAAGATGCCAGGAGGAAGAGTCAACAGTTTTGGGAAAAATCTTCATATGAATATAATACCGAAAACCGTAGACACAATTCAATTGTAATCATGATATTGAAGAGAATATATTTTTATCATCTCAGCTGAAATTGATCATGCTGCTTCATGTATCCATGATTTCTTATAACCTCTTCTTATGGTCAGATTCTCTTTCCTGATATATCTACCTAGGGATCTTATATTCAACCTTAAAATCAGTTCAAATATTATTTCTTCTATGGAACTTCCCTGAGCCCAGGTTAGAATTGATTTCTTCCTATGTTATACTATCACTGAAGTACACTTACTTGTTTACATTTCCTGTTTGTCAAACAACCTGAGAGCAAGAACTCCTTCCATTTTTCTTTGTCTATATTACTGGTCCCAGTAGACATTAGGTGCAATGTAAATGTATGCTAAATGATTCATATGAATTTTAGTCATTATAACTCATGATAACTTCTTTCTAATAGAAAACAGGTAGAAGGACCAATTGTCTTCTTTCATTGCTTCTGAGGATAAGGTGCTAGAAGGAATGTTTTGTATATTGTATTGACAGAGGACAAACATTTAGGTCCTATAAGATGTATTGATAGGATAAGGGAAAAGAAAATCGATGGTGGAGAAAATTATATGAAGTTAATGAAAGAAAATGATGAGAAAAACAAGCAAACAAACAAAAAACCAGCCCAAATCGTTGATGTTCATTTCCACCTAGAAGAAGACAATCAGGAAGATAAATGAAGGAGACAGCTGGCCTAGTTAAAGTTTTATACAACAAAAAGAAAGTCTATTGTTTTTGAAGAACCAAAAACAAGTATTATTTGGACTTCCATTTGATCTGTTTCCTACTCTAACTCTGATTGCTGACAAAATTGGGAAAGTTTCCTCTGTGACGTTTTCTTAGTAATCTCTCTAGACACTGCTTTCTATTCACCCACCATCATCTCTGTTCTATAGTTACTGCTCCCAAGAAGCTTTGAGTTACTTGATGTCAGTACCCTGGCTTTATTTATCTTTCTTTTTCCTTGCCAGAGAATCATAATTTGTTTGAATAAATATGTAGCATTTTTTGTCACTTTTAGATAAATATTCTTTTTTGTATTAGCTAAATGGGGTTACGTTCTATTTATATAAAAATCGATGTAGGATATTAGCATGCTAACAAATTCTCTTGGCTTCATGTTAAGAGTAACCAGTGGTGCATAGGGAATATGGTCAATGGTATTATAATAGTGGCGTGTGGTGACAGATGGTAGCTACACTTGCGGTGAGCACAGTATAATGTATAAACTTGTAGAATCACTAATGTAGTACACCTAAACTAATGTAACATTGTGTGTCAACTATACTTCGATTAAAAAAAAATTTAAGTAACCAGTGATAATACAAATAAGTTGAGAAAAACAGAAGATCTATTTACTAAATATAACTGGGAAAGTTCCAGAAATATTCATAAATATGGTTTTAAAGCTTTCTAAGAACTCATCTTAGAGAAATAAGTCAAAATAAGAATAAAGGAAAATTTATATTCTCAAAGATATCATTGAAAAATTATCTTTAGTAGTGAAAGTTGTAAACAAACTGAAATTCAACAAAAGAATAAATTGTCAATTATTCCACATTAACTCAATGAGATATTTATATAGGCACTAAAATGATACTTATAAAGATTTTATAGACACATAAGAGTTATAAAATTTAAAAGGAAAAAAGTGAACTGATAATTGCAAATGCTATGTGATTGCAATTATGCTAAATATATATACACTAAATGGAGAAATGGATGGAATGAACTATTATTATAGTAATGGTTTTAGGATGATAGAATTATGACTGTTTTTAATTTTTAAAAATTATCTTTAATGTTATAGCATTTCAAATAAGGACAAGAGAAAAAATTTGAGGGTTTTTTTTTTAAATCTTGATGGCTTAATATGATGAACAAAAGAAGGAGTTCTCTTTATAAAAGAGCTTACTATATAATTCAAGTATTCAAAATTTCTTAAATACTTAGTAGACCTACTGTGTCCCTTGAGCATTTCTATTTTTTTCATACCAGCCATGTCTTACAGCAAGACAAAATTTGCAATTATGTAAGTCAGAAGTTTAATACCTCAGTACTAAATACCTCAGCTCAACATAACCTAGGGCTTCAGAAAATCAGTGATTGATATATATATATATAGTCAGTGGCCAATTCAAACGTCTTGTGGTGGCAGTGACCACAACAGGCAGCTGGTGTTATCATCACTGACATTTTTAGCAGAGGTGCCAAGGATTAAAACAGCTTGGAAGATTTAGGTGTATTGGTCTCTGGAAAAGAGTACTGCTCATGAAGGCTTATGGCAAGGTCAGGGTTAAGTAGCAAGTGCCTGGTGGTTATAAATAATAAACACTGAGGCAGTGGGTAATGGACTGGATTGTAACATTAAAAAGAAAATGGAAATAGTATTTTGAGAAAGTGGTAGAGCAGAGACTCTGGTGAACGCAGTCAAAGGACAAGCACTCATCTAAAATCAGCCCTCTGGCACCGAAGACTCGCTTCACCTTCAGGGCCTTTCCAATGCTAGCCTTTTCCCCTGAAAAAATATCATTGATAAACGTGAGGCATCTGCCAATTCTGTAAGCTAGTCAAAATTCCAAGCAAAACTGAACTGATCTCACCTTTATTTTTAAAAATTTTTAAAGATTTGATTGACTGACTGATTGATTGATTGATTCATTGATTTTGGAGAGAGAGAGCATACACAATTGTGGTGGGGGGCAGAGGTAGAGAGTCGTCGCAAGCAGACTCCACGCCCAGCACAGAGCCCATCATGGAGCTCAACCTCAGGACACTGAGATCATGACCTGAGCCAAAGTCAAGAGTCAGACTCCTAAACAACTGAGTCACCCAGGCGTCCCTTTTTTGTATCTTTAAATGATTTCATAATCATAAAAGTGTAAATATTTGGAAAATTCTCCTATAAGGCAAGATGAAAAATAATTAAAAGTGAAAGATCAGGTTTACAGTATTTGAACTCGACATCTAAACTGCACTCAGAGGTCTAGGGAATGAGGATTATTAGTCTCTATTTTATAACTTTCCTCTAGTTATACAGAGACAAGGCACCCAGGTAGTTTGATGCTGGTGGCGGTAAAGAGTGTGTGGCTCTACATGGTTGTGGGTTTGTGCGTATGTGTATGCTGTGGGCCTCTGCCTTCAGACGCAGGACCTATCTTGAGTGGAGAGGGACCAGCACTACTATTTTTGTTCTTATGAGCTCCAAATTCTCCTTCCTCATTGCCAGGATCATAGTTCTTTACATTTAGGACAAATTTACAAATTTCAAGACTTTAGCCCTTCCTCAGAATAGTCTCTCCCTTTGCTCTTCACATCTCCTGCTGTAGTCTGCCATGCTTTTATTTATCAGGAGGCGGCCTGGGGTTGTACCCACAGAGAGGAAATAGTTAAGAGATGGGATTTTCAAAAAAGTAGAGGTCAGAGCACATGAGTGGCCCAGCTGGTTAGGCATCTGACTCTTGATTTCAGCGCAGGTTATGATCTCAGGGTCCTAGGACAGAGCCCTAAGTCAGGCTCTGTGCTCAGCAGGGAGTCTGCTTAAGGATTTTCTCTCTCTCTCTCTCTCTCTCTCTCTCTCTTTCCCCTTCCCACCTGCTAGCAGGCAGGCACGTGTTCACTCTCTCTCTCTCTCTCAAATATATAAACAAATAAATAAATAAATAAATAAATCTTTAGTAAAAGGGGAGGAAGAGGGATTAGAATCCTCCAAGCATTTTGGAAAGTAAGGTGTTTCGAGAAACACTGTTCCCAAATCATTGTGGGTATTAATCTAATTATAAAGACACTGAGTACCTGGGGCAGTGGTGGACCTCCTTGTCAAAAGCAGCAGGAGCCTTTGGTTGCAATACCCCTTGTGGCTTTATGGTTCAAACAGAAGGAAGAAAAAAAAACACAGGTGGGAGTCTGTGGAAAGAGCAACCTTTAGTACTTTGTCTTTGAACCCTTAGAGTCAGGACAAGGACTCACATGGCAACCAAATGTATTTTTCCTGCTTAACTACCTCTTTTCAGCCCGATTGGTGCCTACTGTCTTAATTAGGCACCTCACTCCATACAGAAAAGATAGCACAGTGGTGCCCCTTCATGTTTATATATTCTGCTCAGTCCCCTTGGGGTTGTAAGAGCTGTTTTTGATACTAAAATTGATTTGTACCTTTTTTTTCCCCTTAGCCTTGGCTCCACAGTCTGTTAGATGTCTGCAGCCGTACTCACCTCAGCAGAGGGGCCATACCTCACTAGCCAGACAACTCTTCACATCTGCTGCACCAGGAATAAAAACAAGGTGGGATTTAGCTCTCTCACCATGACCCTATAAAACCTGACAGCCAGATGGTCAAGCACATTCTAATGACTGCAGCTAAACACAAAGGGGGGAAAATGTATACACACACACACACACACACACAGAAGTGTGAGGGAGACTCTTCCATTCAAATTTTAAAAATGCAGTTGGCAAAACTCCTCAAAACCTGTGAAAACACTGCATGGTAAAATATTCCCCAATTTGTAATAAGATCAACATTTGCAAACACTTCTTAGGTAAGACAAGGAAGGAAATGCACTTGTTTTCACTGCCTGTTTGTTCTGATCTGAAATATCTCGGCATATGCTCGACAGCTCCTTCTATCTTTGGCTTTTGGGTCATACGCTTATCTTAATCCCTTATGCCGTTCAGTATTTTGCAAGGAATGGCTCTCATCATTTCAAATCCCACTAGAGAATGCCAGGCCTCTAGCGTATGTGCCATGCACCACTTCCCCCTTTGACTTTTGCAGAGTGCCTCACCTTTTAGAGTTGACAGTAATTTCCAGGAAGCAGCAGAGAGATTGGCCTCAGTGCTCATCAAGAATGAATTGTGCCAGTTTAAAGTTATCCACATACTTCAAAAGTGAGCCACTCTCCTCCGTGACAGGTGTTAGGCATGTTACCGTGAGGAAGTTCGGAGGGCTGTAAACAGCACTTAGGCCTTAGCTGATGGTTTCTATAAGAACTAAATGATAATGACAGAAAACAAAAGAGGGCTAAGTATAATGGAAGACAATGTTAAATTGTCTATGTGTTGCAGAGTTTTATTCATCCAAAGCAATTCAGGGGTTTCCAAGCTTTTAGAGGAAGCACAGTACAATCTACTTTAGGCATTAATAGATGCAAATAAAGCCATCTTTCACAATAAACTTCATGGGTGTTTCAAATTAATGTCTCAAAAATGACTTATATATTATAAAATACTATAGAGTGACTAGATGTTGTGATTGCCTGGTTTTGAAGGTCATATTTGTATCTTTATATGTGGTACTGTGAGCTAGGAGGGCCAGCTGGGCAAGGAGTAATAATAATAAACAGTTCTAGTCGGAGAGAGGGAATGGAATAGGGAACTATCGGATGAAAGTTCCGATGAACGACCTGGTTGGTTACAGCAAAACCTCTTATCATGCTTGGCAAGGACTATCTTAGATTTCCTGTTTTCTCTTTGAACCCATTTGAGGAAAGCTTCCCTCTTATACGAGCATTTATTTAAACGTGCGCCTGAACAAGTTTCTAGGAAACCAGAAGCAGCCAGAGGCTTCCCTAGGGCTGATGATGGTGACTCCCTTACTGCCCATTAGGCCGTCCTGTAGCTGCTTGGATCTGCTACAGGGTCATGATGGTCGTCCTTTTGCCTATACCTTTGTCGCTACTTCGGTTCACATAAACTGACACGGCGAATGCTGACTTTTAAGGGCAGTAGAGTGTGGAAATTAAGAGCACAAATCTGGAGCCAGACTTTTCTTGGTTCTGATTCTGATTCTGCCAATTACTAGCTGTGTGACCTTGGGACAATTACTTAACCTCCCTTTGTCTTGGGTTTCTTGTCTCACAAAGTTGATGTAATTGTACCTACTTGAGGATTGTTGTGAGAGTCAAACGGTAATTATGAAATTAGCACATAGTAATAACTATGGAGTTATTTTTTCTTCAAAGGACTTGGTAGTCTGTATTTTTAAACTATTGGTAAGATATATCACAGTATCAATAAAAAAGGCAAAATCTTTGGACGATGAAAAAGGAAAGAAAGGAAAGTCTGGGGTGGACCTATAACTTGCCAAAAAAAATGATTCCATTTTATTTTGTGCTGCGCCAACCTGAAATGTTGCTTACTTCTCTAAATCATGAAAAATATTAATCACAGCTTTAAAAAATGGAATAGATGCCTTTAGATATGGTTTATATTTCACTTTTAGACAAGGGAAGATCAGTGAAAATTGTATATGTTTACATAAAAGTTTTATTTCACTTTTAAATAAGGTATTAGTGATATACCTTTGATATACATCAAAGCTCAGCAAAATGATATTTTGCAATCAAACTGAAATTTGACATTGAGAATTAATTTGTGTCCAAAAATGTTATGGGAAGCTGGATGGGTATAGGGAAGGAGCAAGGATAGCACTATTTATTTATACCAGGAAGCTAATTTTCTTATAGAAATATTTCAGAGTTTCAAAAATATCTCTTGAGGTATACTTATTGTAGGATTTTTTAAAGTTCAGTGCTAGAAGTAAATGACCTAGAACCAAAGCTAAATTAATTTTTTGAGCAAAGGAGCATAAATACATATAGGGAAGCTTTAGTATCTCATGAGGGAAAAAAGGTAGAATAATTGTAAGTCACAGATAAGCAATCCAAGCAACTGGGCTTTTGCTGTGTTATCTGCTGATGCCTAGGTTAGAAATTGACTAAAACATCACAAATGGAAGTATAACTAAGAAGGCAAGATGAATTCTGAAACTTCGCAAAGAAAACACGAGAAAACCAGAGAAAAAAAATGAATAACTAAAACATCCATGAAAACCCATGATCACTCTTAATACACAGAAAGTATTTACGTCAACAGGTAAGCTTTAACTTACCCACATTCGGGAATGAAGCCTTCAAACAGAGGATCAAATGTGCCCTATCTATCATGTAGAATTATGCTAACTGAAACTAATGTAGCCAAAATAAATATAAATAAATGCTGTGGGAATAAACATTTACTAACACTGCATCTATGGAGAAAACATATGAGTACTGGTTTGTGTTTTGACCATTTTTTCAAAATATAAAATGCAAGTATAACATACAGGCTACCCATTTACAGACTGTGCCCATTACTTGTGTGCTTGCTCTCAGATCTCCTCTTTAGCTTTCCAGTGCTCTGTTTGTATGGCAGGCATTGGTGCTTGGGTTTCTTAGGCTCCTTCTTGTCTTTCCTGGTTTCCTGATCATTTTGGCCAACAGGAGGCATTGGTAGAAGACTGGAAGAGAGGTGGGGGTGGAAATTCTTCCTCTCCTTCTTGGTGCTCCCCAATCTTTCTCTCTCTCTCTTCAGTAATTCCAGCTCTCTCTCTCTTCAGATAACCCTTCTTTCATATGATTTCATCTTTTGCATTGCCTATATATTTTTCTTTTAAAAAGACTTAATTTCTTTCTCCAGAATCTAATTTATTCTCTGGTTTTTCTTTGAAGATTAGGATCAAATATTCACTCTCTTCTGAAGCTTTCTTCAGGCCCATCAGATGGAATTATTCGCTTTCTTCTGTGACCTCATAGCCTGGTCTACTTGCCTTATTTAGGTCTTATCTTGTTTTGTTTTACTTTATTATTTGTAATGATCTCTTTTACGTGTCTTTTCCATAGATGTAAGATTTTCAAAGCTAGGGACACTGTATTATCTATGTTGGTGTCCCTGGTACAAAAGCAAAGCAAATGTTTGTAAAAGAAAAGCAGAAAGAAAGGAAGAGGAAAAATCAAAGAAAAATACATAATATATATGTTTTAGGATGAGAATGATTAAACTCTGAGTCTAGGGATGCCCTTTCTAAGAAGTGAAAGAGAAAAGATAGTTAATTTTCTGTTTAGGGGGAATAATTCAAACTAACTGTCAAGGGCGGATGCTCCAGGGGCCTGGAGACCCGTCAACTGCAGAGCTTTGCAAAAAGGCGCCTGGTGATTTGCCAGAAGGTGTGTCTAGAGTGACTGATCGTAAACAGGAACTACTACCCATTGGCTGTTGAACTATTGCTATGCTGTGGGTACTTGGTAACAAGCTTAAGTTTGGTGGATGCATATCGCTGTCTATGCTGATTGGCTTAGCTCCCCTATATAAGCGATGGCCATAGGAAATAAAGGGCTGCTTTTTTTGAAACCCAATGGGATGGAGGGTCATTATTATCGATGCTGGATGGCGATAACTAACTAGAGATCCTTACTAAAATATGAAATGTTATGTAAGCAAAATAAAACTTTAACCTTGTTAGCCACTGGTTTGCCAGTTAAGGCCTGTGAAATGAGAAGCTGAGCAATTTAAATAAAGCCTTAAATAAGCCTTAAGAATCATTAAATAACATTTCCTTCCTTCCTTCCTTCCTTCCTTCCTCCCTCCCTCCTACTCTCCCTCCCCTCTTCCTTCCTCTGTTTCTCTCTTTCCTGTTCTCTCCTTCCTCCATTTCTTCCTTTTTTTTTTTTTTTCAACTTTTTTCTTTTCCCAAGGAGTGGAAAAAAGAACATTAGATAGACTGTGAATTTCTAGAACCAACAAAAGCAAATGTTAAGCTTGCTAAAGACACTTTTTTTTCATGTGCAAATCTGTAGGACTCTAGGACCAGAAATCATTTTTATTTGGAATTGCACAACAGAAAGTAGACTTTCATAATTACTGAAAAATAAACATAAAAAGGTGGGAGAAAATCTCAAGCTTGTTTTCTAGTTCACAAACAGGGGTGTTGAACTTAAAGTGTTTAAAATAATATTCAATTCTGCCAATTGTCTTCCAAATCATTTGAAAAATTTAGAACACCCATAGCAAACCTGTGTTTATTTTAGATCCTTTGCACTACAAATCTCTCAGTTTAGAATTCTCTTCAGCTCAGTATTCCTAGGGCTGCTTATTCATCTCATTCAAGTTTTAAATTGCATATCATCCCCCTCCACAGTTCCTTCCAACCTGACAATGAAAGGGTTTGTACACCATCCATCATAAGCTCCAAGATAGAGAAATCCTGATCTGCCCTGTATTTATCTTGTTAGCACGGTCTCTTGTAAAATAGAACCAACATTTTTTAAAACAAATTAAAATTTAGATTGAACAAGGTCCCCTGACTGTGTTACTTTACCAGATGTGTATTAAGTGGTCTGTTTTACTTGTTAATTGATCTAAATATTACAGAAAGGTGAAAAAAAGGAAAGAATATTAATTTCATATCATTCCTAGGTTACAATAAGAAATGTGTGACAGATTTTAAACTCCATGATATCCTGAAAAGTTGTCCCTTCTTAATGTCACATCAAATAAATGTACATACAGAAATGGGAAACTGTAACTTTATTTTGGGTGGAAAGCTGAAACTTCTTTGTTATTAATTGCAGAGTAACATATAAGAAAACAATCACAATAGTCACTATACATATATGTTGATTTATTATATAAATTCTGTTCATTCTATACAAGCAACTCTGATTGAGTTGTGAATCCCCTGTTCTGTGATTTGAAGATATCAGAGATAATGTTAGCTTGCAATGTAAATTTTCATATGCTTTTACGTCAAGGGAAAAGAAATGAGGTTTTGAGTTGAGGTTGCAATATATTGGATTTTTTTTTTTTTTACTGAAGTGTCAGAAAGCAGTGGACTTTTACTTTAATGTAATAAAAGTTTTCTTTAACAAGCTATCCATAATATTAAATCTTGAGTTTGAGGAACCACAATGTTAAGTGTCTAAAATACACTCCATGATAGAATGAGCTTCCTGTGTGGAATAAATAATGTTTGATTAAATTCATTTTTTGCTTACAGGATAAAATATTGTATCTGACAAAATTAAATTTCCTTCACAGTCCACACATTAGCATATAGTGGATTTTCCAAGCTACTTCTATACCTGAAATAATATAAACTGAAATGAATGAAAGTAAGTACAGGTTATGTCAGTGGCAATTCTCCAGTGCTTTCCAGAAGTTTTGATGGCAGATCAGCTATTTGGGGCTATAAAAGTTGTTGATGATGACCCAGTGGGCCATTATGACACCCTCTCTCAGATGAAAGAATGACCACAGAGAATTAAAAGATGTCCAGAAGAAAATCTTTACTTTATTCCAATTTATCATTTTTATAAGGACACCAAGGGATTGTGTTAGATTATTTCCTCTAAGAAAGGAACCATGAAGAAAGTTGCTATTAGTAAAGTCGATTAGGGTCTAGATATACGGGGGGAAAGAAAAGATAGTGGTATGGACAGATCTTTAAGAAACGCACTGGAAAAAAAGAACCTCATAACAAATTTAGCTACAGAATAAATTGTAGGATAGAACAAAGTTGAATATTTATGTTTTCACCATATTTAATCATAGTCAGTGATCTAGCCATTTCCTGCAAGTCTATATTTTAAAATTAGATTTATTGAGGTTAGATATATATGGAGTAAAATTCAACCCCTTTGAAGTTCAATCCCTTCTAGAATGTCACACAAACTTAAGTACAGAGTGCACAGCTTTCTGCGACTGGCTTCTTACACCTATTATAATGCACTTGGTGGATATTATGTAGTTGCATGTTTCAGTAGTTTATTGTCTTTGGTGTTGAGATAGGCTGTAGTCCATTTTAAGAATGTGCTACAATTTGTTTTCCTTTTTTAAAAGATTTTATTTACTTATTTGACAGATAAGTAGGCAGAGAGGCAGGCAGAGACAGACAGAGAAGGAAGCAGGCTCCCCGCTGAGCCGAGAGCCCAATTCGGGACTTGAATCCAGGACTCTGGGATCATGACCTGTGCTGAAGGCAGAGGCTTTAACCCACTGAGCCACCCAGGTGCCCCGTGCTACAATTTGTTTAATGCATTCACCAGTCAGTAGACAATTGGGGTGTTTCTGATTTGAGACAATTATATGATAGAGGATTTTTTTTTAGCATATGCTTTTGTGTTTTTTTGGTAAATACCAGATATTAGGCTTTTGGTTTGCATGATAAACATGGGTTTTACTTTGTAAGAAACTCTCAAACTGTTTTCCTAAGTGGTCATCCAATTTTGCATTCCCATCCACAAGGAATATGAGTTCCAGTTGCTCCACATTCTCATCGTCATTTGATATTTTCAGATTTTGTTATTAATGTTATTCTAGCCATTCAATAGATTTGTCTTGGTATCTCATTGTGAGTTTAGTTTTTACATCCTTAATGACATGATGAGCATCTTTTTTTTATTTTTATGTGCTTATCTTTGTGTGTGTTTATTTGAAGCTTCTGTTCAAATCTCTTGCCCAGTTCTATTTTGTGTGTCTTCTTATTGAGATGTAATAGTTCTTTATGTATTCTAGTTAACAATGTTTTATCATTTATGTGTTTTGAAAACACTGCTCCTGGTCTGCCTCTTTTTCCTAATAGTGTCTTTTCTAAGATCTTCTGATCTTTTAATTTTGGTGAAGTCTACTTTATAATTTTTTTTTTTAAATGTGCCCTACTTTGTTTTACGTATAAGAAATACTGGAGAGATTGGGTGACTCAGTCATTAAGCATCTGCCTTCAGTTCAGGTCATGATACCAGGGTCTTGAGATCGAGCCCCACATTGGGCTCCCTGCTCAGTGGGAAACCTGTTTCTCCCTCTCCCACCCCTCTCCCCCAGTTGTGTTCCCTCTCTCACTGTGTATCTGTCAAATAAATAAAATAAAATCTTTAAAAAAAAATCTTTGTTTAATCTAGTGGGAAGAAGATTTGCTATGCTTTCCTCTAGAAGTTTTAGTTTTAGGTTTTACCTTTAGAAATACAATCCATTTGAGCTACTTTTCTGTATATGCTGTAAAGTATGGATTATGGTTCATGTGGCCACGGGGCTTCAGGGTCCCCTCAGGGATTGTCAAGGCCTCAACAAATCTATGGGCCATGAAGAACCCAATGTATTTTTTTTAAAAAAGATTTTATTTATTCGAGAGAGAGTGAGGGAGAGCATGAGGTGAGGCTGAAAAGAGGGAGAAGCAGGCTTAACCCAGGGCAGGGGACCTGATGTTGGCCTCCATCCCAGGACCCCCGAACCGTGATCTATGCCAAAGGCAGATGCTTAACCAACTGAGCCACCCAGGTGCCCTGAGCCCAAAGTATTTTTAAAAGACATAAAAATGCTCCCTGATAAGTAAAATTCTCAAGTGGCTACAAAGTGACAAATTCAGATAGTTATGTAATTGATGCATGGTAAATTAGACATATTCCAATAACACAGGTCTTAATTTTTCTTTTTTCTTAATTTTATTTTGATTCTTCTTTATATTTTTTTTGGCAGAAGTATGTCAGGTCAAAAATTCACAACCATATATCTGTGAATTGAATCCACAATCTGCATTGTTTTTGACATAATCTGTCATGGTGTTGATGGAACTCAAATTATAGTTCTGCCTGTTGGATTTTTAGTCAAGATACCTCTGAAACACAAAGTTGGTCTAGTATAAAACTTACTTCACCTGATTATTTGACTGCTTCATTAACATGATCACAAACTCTTTTAAGGACAACATGCAGGTTATTTATTTTTATAGAATTTTGTTTTCTTTTTTTCTGATTTCAAAAGTAATGCATGTTAACTTTAGAATTTTAACAAATGAAGTACCTAAACTTCTATTATCCAGAGGTAATTTTTTTTTTTTTTTTTTTTTTTACTTTTTGGGTATGCACTTTGAGTATTTTCCTAAGCTTATATACAAATATGAGTATTTCTCATTTTAGAATATGATCTCATTTGTTTGTTTAATAAAAGGAAGTGCATCTGTATGTAACTTACATTACATATTAATGCATTATATTGTTCTTTTTCAATTTACAACCTTTAGTTATTAGCACACCTGTACGTGAAAAATCCATGTAATGTAAATTTATGAAAAACTGTAAGTTTTCAAGCTCATTAGTCCCGAGATTCCACATATGTGTTTTTTTATCTTCTCAGAAAAAAACTGATTTAGAGAATATTTTGGTTACTCTTCCAGCAGTTTCTAAACCACAATGTGGTTAGCATTTCTAACTAAAACAAAGCTTACATCACTTCAATAAAAGCCCTCAGTGTAAGATAACCCTTATTCCTTGCCTTAGAAAAAACTCTAGTGTCTTAAGTATGACTTCATAATAGTGGCTGGCCTTATAGCCTGCCTGAAAAGGAGACAGGAAGTCCCATGGCTACAGGTAATCTGCAATCTGTTAGTATACATGTTTCCAATTCATTTCGCCATCAGAAGGAGACTGATACTTGGTCTGCAATGATGCAGATAATGACATTTACTCGTGGAGATAAAGCCCTGTGTCTGTGCCAGTGAAACATGACTGCACTGCACCTCTCACGAGATGTCAGCTTCCATTGTTTCTTGTTAATTATTTAGTCTTATGGTTATTTGTAAGTCACATTCTCAGGCTCAGATTATTTTCAGTTTTTCTGCTGAGATAAAAACACTAAAAAATGATCAACTATTACTTTAATTCGTCATCATTATAGCCTCTTTACTTTATGTCTTCTTTTAAAAATATGATCAAAACAAAGCTTTCCTATGCTTTCTGCGCTCTTCTTTGTGTAGTAAAAGCCAACATACATATGTACAGATATAAGATATATGTGGTATACATCATTCTAAAATTGTAGTATGAGCTGTGAAATGATAGGATGGGTGAATTGTGGGCTATGGTTTATTAAATAATTCATAGAACAGCTTTGAAACCAACAATTTCTAAAGTTACTTAAGTTGCCTTTTTCTTTATTAGAGGCCTACCTGGAATTAAGAAAATCAGTATCTGTCTGGTCTTCTGACTTACTGTAAAACAATATTCTTTAGTCACCACTGAATTTTGATTTGCTAGGCTTTCAAAGAAGTAGGTATTAACACTGCATTTGTGAGTAAAAAAATACAAGAGTTATGAGATGAGAAGAAGCATCCAATCATGTACTTAATTTTCATTAAGTTTACCAATGGGACTTTTTTTTGACAATAAAGTTGTTTGAACAATTGGTAATGGGATTATAAAAAAGAGTTAGAAATAAGTACTCAATTCAGAAACCCAATGATGGGCACCTGGGTGGCTGAGTCATTAAGTGTCTGCCTTTAGCTCAGGTCATGATTGAGCCCCACAATGAGCCCCACAATGAGCCCCACATCGAGCCCAACATTGGGCTCCCTACTTGGCGGGAAGTCTGCTTCTCCCTCTCCCACTCCCCCTGCTTGCACTCCCTCTCTCACTGTCTCTCTTTCTGTCAAATAAAAAAATAAAATCTTAAAAAAAAACAAAAACAAAAACCAGAAAAAAAACCCGATGACAACTAGTAAAATCAGAGCATTCCAAGAAATTTCTTTAGTGAGAAACTTACAAAGAAGTTTCAGCATCCCACCTAATATATAATATTTATGTAGGAGTTCCACATATAAGTATTAATTTTTATCCAATTGCCTTAAAAAAATAGTATTTGACCCATGAGAGTGTGAAAAACACTCTTTATGAAAGGGATAGTGGAGTTACTAGGCACATGGTCTGTAGTTACCTGTGGCCAGATCATAAAGAGTCCTGAGTTAAACCAACAAAATAAAAAGACTGTTTATTCAGTCAGAGCTTTAATGAAGGAAAAGAGAATTGACCAGCACTCCATTCCATGTGCTTACGGTTAGGCAGAGCCATTCAGGGATAAGGACTCAAGATAGACTTTCACTGGAAAACCAATTATTTGAGGCTTAATAAATGATCATGTATCTAGATTACATTTAGTAAAAATAGTAGTATTCTTAATATGGTTCCACATTAAGGACAGCAAGAAAGCTGTAGCTCTTTATTACAGTACCGGTCATGATGTTAAAAAATTCTAGAAAGAATGAAAATATGAAATACTATAATCTTACCCCCTAAAACTGTCTTTTTCACTTTATCTTTCATTTACAATTCACAAAAGCACAAAAGCAATTCACTCTGTTGTTGGAATGTATGAAAAAGTATGAAATAAAAATATCATTTATCAATTAATAAAATTATCAATTAATAAAATTAATAATTAATTAATAAAATTTAAAATTGTGGTATTGCACAATTTCAATTAGTGTCATTTCTGGGGGAAACAATTATGGGAACTCAGAGACATACAGGAAACAGAAAAGAAAAAAAAAAGTCAGTGTGGTAAGTGCATATTTAGTACTCTGTGCCAACCATTTTTTTAGATATGGGAGACATAAATACATATGAACAAGACTAGAAAGCTCAAAGACAGAAGACATCAAATGAACAGAGGAAATGATGGGAAAACAGATGTATGTGTCAGTGAAAAAAAAGAAAAGGAGATAAAGGAGATTAAAGACTATGAGAATCAAGAATGGAAAGGGAAATTAATAATTAGCATCTAATCATTTAGGTGATGGACTAGATAATTTCACAAAAGTTTTATATGAATCACAACCACATTTCTTTTTTTTTTTTTTAAATATTTTATTTATTTATTTATTTGACAGACAGAGATCACTAGTAGGCAGAGATGCAGGCAGAGAGAGGAAGAAGCAGGCTTCCTGCTGAGCAGAGAGCCCAATGCAGGGCTCGATCCCAGGACGATCGTGACCTGAGCCGAAGGCAGAGGCTTTAAACCACTGGGCCCACCCAGGTGCCCCAGCACACATTTTTTCTTCTAAAAGTAATATATGTCAATTATAAAAGTTTAAGCAATACTAAAATATATTTCCCAAATCCCATAACCTATCAAATATATTTGATGTTAGTCTTTCCAGATAAATGGGGTGTATGTGTATGTGTATGTTTAAAGTGAGTGAAAGACAGTGATAGTGTTAGAGGGTAAAATTATACTATAACTGACATTTTTCAAGTGAAAAATTAATGTATTTTGGGAGTGTTTCAACAAGAAAAAGGAACATGTCTACCTGGAAAAAAAAAAACGATGTACTTTGGATTTATTTTTATGAGCAGAAATATTAATTACTGCAAAATTAAGTAAATCTAGATGAAGAAAATATTACTTTTTTCCTTAAAATTACAAAACCATTATTTTTAAAAATTGGGACCCCTTTCTGGGTTTAACTACATCTTTCACACTAGACAGTTTCTAGTTCCTGTTTGAAATGAGAACATCAGTACGATGACTTATTTTCCAAAAATCACTCTCACTAGAATTTCAACTTTTATTATTATATTACTGATTTTATAATATCAGAAACTGCATTTAAGTTCAGTTCTTTTCTTCTAATAATTCATATAGCTTTTTTCTTTTTTCTTTTTTTATATGTAAAGAAATCAAATCTTGCTACCAAGATTTTAACATTGCTTCTTCATTCTTGGGTTTTTACTTTTATTAATTATCAGACTGATTTTTCAAGACAGATTCATGGATACTTTATATATTTAATTATTATATGTTTAAGAATATATTCTCTGCTATCTTGAAGGGTATCCTGTATAAAACTACAGGATTACTATATCAGAACATTGTGTATGATGTTCTACTAACTTTTGAAACTGAATGAGACATCAAAGAAATTTTAGGACAAATTTTCTTCTTTCTTGTAACTGACTTCTTAAAAATCTGTTTTCCCCATTATTCATTAAAGTTTATTCTTTATATTAATATAGGCTTTACTGTAAGCATCAGTTTAATGTCTAATTTCCTGTCTTTCTGAATGTCTTTTTTGGTATCCCTATTTTCCAGGGAATATTTTAGCATTTTTCCCCCTTTCTCAACATTTTTTATTCAGGCACAATTATAACATTGTTGGATCCTGTCTTTTGTTGTATCTCTCATTTATCATCTTCTCAATGATAAATTACTTTCATCTACTTTCTTATTTGTTTTGCATGATTTTCCTCAATATATTTATCTTTATTTGGGTGTGTGTGTGTGTGTGTGTGAGGTAGTTGAGAGAGAAAGTAAGGGGTAGAGTGTATTTGGAATAGTACGTGGCTGGGTTGCATGAGGTATTTTCTTCTCTTACCCTAAGGACATATCTCTTCCCAGTTAGGGTTTATTACCCAAGAATTTGACAAGTAATCTGCCAATGCTTCATCTTCTCCGTCTTCTGCACTGCCTCACCACCATCTTGTCTGCTGGCTGAGAGAGTGGGTCAGAAACAATAGAAATGACATACTGGCATGGCTCTTTCCTTAACTCCTCCTTCTTTGCCATTCTGCTAAATTAATCTGTGGCTTTTCAGAGTCAATCTCTACGTCTCTCAAGGTAGACGTTATCACCTCAATTCACCTCAAGTTTTCCTCAGTTCAATGCCATCTGACTTTTCTTACTGTTCCACTGAAGTGTTTTCATCCAACTGTAGTTCCAGATTCAAAATCTAGTGGGCAAACCTTAAGTATGGCTCTTATTTGACCTGGTGTACGTTTAGTAGAAAAATTCGACAAAAAAACCCCCAAAACATCTCAATTCTATATTTTTTGTCTTAATTAGAGCACAAATAGGGTCTGATCACTTAAACCGAAACCTAAACTTCACTCTTGAATTCTTAGCTTTCCTTCACTTCCCCACATTTAAAACCTGTTTTCCCAACTCTGCCAATTCTGTCTTCTGTTATTTCTTATCCAATAGGCAGACTATTTTGAAAGCAACAGCTAAATGCAAGTGTCTGTGCATGTCAAACGTGTGTGTTTACATGTCTGTATGCACACATGTGTGCACGCATGCACACCCACACATACACACACACACACTCTGAACAAAGTTCAAGGTTGACCAATGAGTCCAAAACTTTGCAATCAGGCGATCTAGGATAAAAAGTTAAAATTCAGCATATAGATGAGTTTTGAACTTTATAGTTGAGAATGGGTTTTCTTTCTTATGTTCAGGGAGGGGATGGTATATCATGACCTTAAGTTCTCAGAGTCCCTGAAGGTGTAAATTTAACCTGCTTCTCTAAATCCTAATGAGGGAAGTCTTAGTTCCTCTACATTTTTCACCTGGAAATCTCCAGCAGAATTTATTCTATTTCAGTCCTGTCCAGATGGCTTCCAGAGTCCATAATTATAGCACAACTATGATCCTGTTGTGCTAATGTTTAAAATCTTTCAACCCCATCCACATTCAGGATAAAATAAAAGCAAAATATAAAAGCATGTTGTTCATGTATTTCTTAATTTGACCCCTGTCTACTTTTCTTTTCTTTTCTTTTTTTTTAAGATTTTATTTATTTATTTGACAGAGAGAAATCACAAGTAGACAGAGAGGCAGGCAGAGAGAGAGAGAGGGAAGCAGGCTCCCTGCTGAGCAGAGAGCCCCATGTGGGACTCCATCCCAGGACTCTGAGATCATGACCTGAGCCGAAGGCAGCGGTTTAACCCACTGAGCCACCCAGGCGCCCCCCCACCCCGTCTACTTTTCTACCTTACTTACATCCACACCTACACTCTTGATAATCAAACTATTTACTGTTCTCCAGCGTGTGCTGCTTATTCTCTCTTCTCTCTTTTATAAAAGTTGCCGCTATCTAGAATAAAGTTTTTGCACGATTTCATACCTTTGGAAAACTCCAAACCCCCAATATTCAATGTTTTCAATTTCTTGATTATGAGATTCCTTAATTTCATTCATCTCATACATATAAAACATAAGCTTTCATTGGGGAGGGTATGTGCTATGGTGAGTGCTGTGAATTGTGTAAGACCGATGATTCACAGACCTGTACCCCTGAAACAAATAATACACTATATGTTTATTTAAAAAAAAATAAAAACAAAAACATAAGCTTTATGAGTTCTTTGAAACCAGAGTTAAGTATTCCCTTTTCCATGACCCCATTCTGCGTTATATATTTCTGTTATATAGTTACTGGCTTCCTATTGCTGCCATAACAAATAACCACAAACTCAGTGGCTTAAAACAATATAAATGTGTTATCTTACAGTTCTGGAGGTCAGAAGTCTGAAGTTGATCTCACTGTGCCAAAATTAATATTGGCAGGGCTATCCACCTTCTGGAGGCTATAGAGGGAGAATCTGTTTCCTTATCTTTTCCAGCTTTTAGAGGGCCACCTGGTTCTTGGCTCTTGGTTTCTTTCTCCACCTTCAAAGCAAGCAGTGTAGCATCAAATCCTCTCTGCCTCTCACTCCTGCTTCTGTCTTCAAACCTTTCCCCTTCTGACTCTTACACTCTTGTCTCCCTCTTATAAAGACCTTTGTGGTTGTATCAGACCCACCCTGATAATGCAAGAAAAAAGATCTATCTCACGATCCTTAATTTAATCGCACATGTAAAGCCCCTTTTGTTATGTAAAATGACAGATAACAGTTTCTAGGGATTAGGTTATTAACATCTTTGGGAACCATTATTTTTTTTTTTTTAAGATTTTATTTATTTATTTGACAGAGAGAGATCACAAGTAGGCAGAGAGAGAGAGAGAGAGAGGAGGAAGCAGGCTCCCTGCCGAGCAGAGAGCCCGATGCGGGACTCGATCCCAGGACCCTGAGATCATGACCTGAGCCGAAGGCAGCGGCTTAACCCACTGAGCCACCCAGGCGCCCTTTGGGAACCATTATTAAGCCTACTACATATGGTATTAACTGACTTGCTATTAAATGTCTTTCTACTTCAATCAACAGTAAAGATATTCAAACAATTCTGCTAAATTAATTGAACAAGAAAGCCATTAGACTGATGTGTCTCTAATACCATGACAGCCCAGGTAAGCAAACCCAAGTCTAAGCCTATTAACGCCTCAAGGTTACAAAATCAAAAAGCTAAGAACAACCAATCACAATCAACAAGGTTTAAGTTACAATCAAATAATTTCCTTTTTCTTGTTCCACACTTTCTCTATTAGTCTTTCTCTTAGCTTCTATTAGCAAACGCTTCTAACCACTTCCAGCTTGTCATTATCTGATTCTAATTGATTTTTGCTCGAATAAACTGTCAAAAAATTTAATATCCCTCAGTTTACCTTTTACCATCTCTGAGAATACAGTCTTCACAATTCTTTGAATTCTAAAAAATTAGAAAATTCTAAAAATTCTAAAATAAAAAAAATTCTAAAAATTACAGGTTCATGAGTCAAATCTCAGGTAAACTAAATAAAATCTCTGGACTTGAGTCCCAGGAATCTTTATTTTTAACAGATTCTGCTATAATTGTTATATAAACTAAGGTGTAAAAATTACTACTGGGAGCCAGAGGCTGTGTACTATTTTTCGTCATTTTATCTTGAGCTTCTAGAACAGTATCTGATGTGTACCAGACCCAAAAAAATGTATGATTAAATGACTGAATAAATGAATGTGTGAAATAAACTTGAAAATTATTTTCAACCACAACATTGATTCTTCAATTATAAGATGAAAGAGAGGAAAAATCAAAATTTTTAAATAACATAACTGGTGACAGGCATTAAGGAGGGCACTTGATGTAATGACCACTGAGTGTTACACACAACTGGTGAATCACTAAATGCTACCCCTGAAACTAATAACACAGTCTATTTTAAACTAAATTGAATTTAAACAAAAAATTTTTTAAAAAGAACAACTTGATGTTCAGTTGCAAGGATAGCAATGATCTGACAGCTTCTAAGGACAGCACACTCATGTCAACCACAGCATTGAGTCAATGCCACACTCTTGCTGGGAAGTTCCCAGTCAATGAGTAAGCAAGCATGGCAGAACTAAGGGTTGGCCTTTTCCAACCAACTTGGGACCCTTCTAATATGCAAGGGAGTGCTCCTTGGGTTTGGGTGAGACTTTATGGGATTGGTTTTTGCCCAATTTTTCTTTCTCTCCTCCTTCCTTCCACAGTCAGATGTTCACAATTTAAAGTTTCCCTGCTTGATCCCACTTCCTCCCACTTTATCTTTCATAGGCATTATCCACATCTCCCCACCTTCAAAAACAAAAAACCAAAACCAAAACCAAAGCCTCTTGTTACACCTAACATTATTTTCATTATTATCTCTTGAAGGACCTAAGTTGACACCTCTCCTACCTGAAATATTTTATTTCACCCTCTGCTGTAGCTAACCAAACCTATTATCTACATTTCTGAATTATGCTTAATGTTGGGTCTGTGTTGTATGTGAGACAGGCACAGTTGGCAGAGGACCCTACGCTCAGAAGGGCCTATGCACGGTTTAATGCTTTTCTGTTGCCATCTTGAAATTCCTAACGATTTTTTAACATTTTCCACATTTTCATTTTGTACTTGGCTCCCCAGCCATGTAACCCATCCTGCATCACTGTCTGCATTAATACTTTTTTTAAGATTAAAACATAGTGTTTACTATTTCCTCATGAATACCTTAGTTCTTTGAATCATGTTTTTCATGTTAGTTTCTGAAATTGGTGCCTCTTTTGTATTAAAGTTGTATTCTTCTGTCCATTATATTTTAATTTGGATGGGAGAGTGTGTACATATCTTATTCCCTAGCTACAGCATAACCTCTGAGATAATTTTTGAGCCTACTTTTTATTGCACATACAACTGTCAAGTGAACATACAGAAATGTCTGTAAATATTTTGTGAATAAATAGCACAAAAATCCCCTTTATGTGAAAGACTTACAGGGACAAGCTTAGATGTGCTAGTAAACTTAATGCTTTGTTACTCTTCTCTTTTCTTCCCTCTACCTCATGAGGTAGTGGGGAAAACTTAAGTTTCCAACTATAATTCAGTTTCTTCTGATTTAAACACTCTAATTTCCCTTTAAAATAGCTTATTTGAGATAGATTCTCAATCCTTAAAAAAATCCATGCAACCTTTCTTTGTATCTCCTTCTTTGCCCAGACAAAGGTAAGAGAATAGCCCTGGTATTTGTAAACAACAGCAACAACACATGTCTAAGGGCCAGGTACTATACTGATCATTTTATATTTATAATCTTCTTTATTCTTTATAAAATTTCTATGAAGTTGTTATTATTGCTTCTCTCTCAAGGGAATGACTTATGGTTTCAAGACTTCAAACAATTAGCAAATCAAGTTGGAGGGCTGCCCCCCAAGTTTACCTGCCCTAAGACCAGGGTCTTAACCAGGATCCTTGTATCTCAGACATAAATGTTTACCTGATATTCATTTAGCAAAAGGTACAGCTTTCTTCACTGATGTGTTTCTTTCCAGACACAGAGGGGAAAAACGTCTTTAAGCTGCCCACTGAAGTCTACATGTGTGAGTACATAAGACAAATCTCAAATAGGAAATTTAAAAGAAAGGCATTAATTAATTGGGCTAGAGATATTTCTTCCTTTCAGACCATCAAAAGCACTACGTTTTCCTCTTGTGCTTCAAATTACCTGGAGACTTATCTCCTGAAGACAGACCTAATCTGAACAAATGGCCATAGCCCTGAGAGCTTCCAAGGCTGATAGGCAAAGATGGCTGGAATTCAAAGCAGTCAATGCAGAATGTGCTGCAGGAAGCTTTCAAAGTACAAATTAACCCATTTATTATGTCTGTGATAATCAAAGTAGCATGTTTTGCCTTGTATAACATTTCTCATGTTTTCCATAAACTATGGTTTAGCATCCTTTTGGAGGATTAAAACTAGAAGGCATTCCTGGTGCTAACAAACATTTTGGTTGAGTGGTATAACTGTTCTATTCGGCCTTGCAACTTGGCAGCTAGTCTCCTCAATTATACTTTTTAAGTAGCACAAGGCTCTAGAAAGAAAGCAAACCCTTCATCCTGAGCTCTGCAATGGGATTGGATATGCTGCGGTATCTCCCTGAGGCACATTTCCTTCAGCACAAGTGTGTTTTTGCAGATGGTTACTTCTGGTCACTTACTGCTACTACCAAACAATTACATTCTCTTTTTTGGTTCGTACAGACCAGCTATCTAAAATTAAGTTAGAATGTGCACATTTTTTTGTAAGGAGAACAGACTTGATTTAAATAGACTATGATAACTAATCATTCCTTCTTAAAAACATGCTGTGGTCGGCATAGACTCAGTGAAACCTCAGCAAGGGTGTTAGAAGTGTCATGATTTTCAGTTTTATTGTTATATAAAGAATCCCCAAACTGAACTGTTTCTCTGTTTATACAATGGGGGAAATAGTGGCTCACCTTTTCTTGGACTACACACCTTTTTTTAATACGCTAAAGTAACACCTTTCTTTCTTTTTTTTTTTTTTAAAGATTTTATTTATTTATTTGACAGAGAGAAATCACAAGTAGATGGAGAGGCAGGCAGAGAGAGAGAGAGGGAAGCAGGCTCCCTGCTGAGCAGAGAGCCCGATGCGGGACTCGATCCCAGGACCCCGAGATCATGACCTGAGCCGAAGGCAGCGGCTTAACCCACTGAGCCACCCAGGCGCCCCAAGTAACACCTTTCTATTTTAAGTAGGTGCAGGTTGATTTTACCTCTTCCTTCCTACCCACTCAGAGCTAAAGTATTTTTTACCTTATCCAGTATGTGGAGTATAGAACTGACTATTGTGTAGGTTAAAATCTGCCAAATATTAGTGATGTCACACGGTTCAACCTGCGAGTATTCAAGGCACTCCTGAACATATAGTCAGCAACAAAGTAGACCCGTGAAATAGTCTAGGTGTCAAAGACCTAAGAACTGATGTTTCCAGGATGAAGCATGTGCAGATGTATGCTTGACATCTGTATGTCAGATGTATGTCTTTACTCATCTGGGTGTCCTATTGTCCAGTGATTTTGGATTTCAATTTTCCCAAATTTGTCATTTGTGCCATTTAGTTCCTTCCTTGACTGTCTCTCTTACATTATAAATTATGCTTAATAGCAAATCTCAAGCATTCGCTAGTGATGTAGAGGTGTCCTGGAACATTTTTGTCAAAAGTAAAGCATTTTTACAAAGTGGGTGACCATTTTTGTATGGCAGCCCTTTGAACTATAAATTGGATTCAAAATGTAGCTTGATATTTTCCACTAATCTGTAAAGTTCTATTAACAATCAAATAAGAAGCAACAATCAGCTTGAAACAGGGACTGTATTCAATGCATTTCAAAGATTCAGCTGATTCTATTTTTCTATCATGTCACATTTTCTTTTCAGGCATGCAGTCATTATCCTAACATATTCTTTGAATTACTAGTCCCTGAAAAAGAAATCTACCATTTAAATCAGATAACTTTCATGGAGTTATCAACACTTAACAATGAAGGAGAAAGGGCAGATGAGTCTTATGCTCAACTTGTCCCTATTCTTATAACATCCACAGTCAATTTTAAATCTTTTTTTTTTTAAAGATTTTATTTATTTATTTGACAGAGAGAAATCACAAGTAGACGGAGAGACAGGCAGAGAGAGAGAGAGGGAAGCAGGCTCCCAGCTGAGCAGAGAGCCCAACGCGGGACTCGATCCCAGGACCCCGAGATCATGACCTGAGCCGAAGGCAGTGGCTTAACCCACTGAGCCACCCAGGCGCCCCCACAGTCAATTTTAGAGTCCAAAAAAAAAAAGCATGTTAAGCTTCTGAAGAAAAAAAATCAAAAGAAACATAACTGTTTTTGTGCCAACTTTGTTTTGATCACTTACATATTCTCTTTCTTTCATTCTTTGCCTCATCCAACCTTTTTTTTTTTTCATCCAACCTTTTTTACTTCTCATTCATACTCTATTCCCCCTACCTCCCCTTCTTGTTGAATGTGCTCTGTCTTCCTTCTTTTAGTTTTAATGGTAAGCATCAAAGTGTCATAAATGTTGAGAAGAACTGAGAAATCAGTTTCATAAAATTTCTTAGCAGCATGCTGACAATTAGTGGAATATTTAAAAAAAAATAAAGATTGCTTTTATTTTGAATTTTAATCTTTGAATTTTGTTTTGTTTTATATTATTGCTTATAAAATGAGAAACATCCAACTCTAAAAAGTCTAAAAACATCCTCTAAAAAGTATTTTAAATAGTTCACTCAACTTTAATGGGCAAAATTTTATTCCAGTTTGTTCTTGAAAAGTCTTCTAAAAGTTAAGTTTAATACCATAATCTTCTGATTCTGTCCCAGAGCTGATAGAGCAGGCCTTTGGCTAGATATGTATGTTTGGACCGATAAAAGAGCAGAGGTCAAGGTCCAGGGACAGATCCCAGGGATATGCATGCATTCTTCCCTGTGACCACTGCCCTACAGTAACTTGGAGCTTCATTATAATACATTTACAGCACGGTTTTAACTTCCCGTCCCTGACAGAGAATGGCTGCCATGACAGTTCTGATAAGGACTGTACAGAGCCCCAAACTCCCCTTCCCAAAAGGTAGTACGAGTCTGATAGATAACTGGAAGCAACCTTAGTCAGAAACTGCTGTAGCTATGACCCATAACCTGTCCAAATATAAAAAGAAAAGACAACCCAGACTCTGTGCAGCTGCCATCTCTGGACCTGCCTGCTCTCCCAAATTGAAACTGAACTTTCCCTTAAACTGTTATTAAATGCTTCCTTGCTTAAGAGTTTGGATCTGGGGGCACCTGGGTGTCTTAGTTAAGTGTCTGCTTTCTGCCCAGGTCATGATCCCAGGGTCGTGGGATCAAGTCTTGTGTTGAGCTTTGTTGTGCTGACCGGGAGCCTGCTTCTTCCTCTCCTCCTGCCTGCTGCTCCTCCTGCTTGTGCTCGCTCTCATTCTCTGTCAAATAAATAAATAAAATCTTAAAAAAAAAAAAAAGAGAGAGAAAGAGAGAGAGAATTTGGTTCTGAATTCTTTCTTAGCCAAACTCAAGAACCAAGGTCAGGGAGAGGGACACATTATTGATGGAGCAGTGGTAGATAGTTCCTGTAAAAATCAGGGATCTGAGTACAAGTCCTCAGCTTTTTTCTTCCTAGTTGATTAACTTTGACCCGTGCTCTACTCTAGATAGGAGTATAGACCTGGTAACATTCTTGTAAGTACTAAATGATATGACACAAATACATTCTACAAAATCTAGATGAGAAATACAGGTTCATTTCCTCACCCTTAGGCAATCAACTTGTTTCTATTATATTGTTACTGACACAGTTATGCAATTAAAGAGGAAATGGGGGCTATTTACTTATTTGCTTATTGTCTGAGTTGTAAAACTGATTTCATGATTACAGATGCACATTCCATTATTTGGATATTGCTTTGAAACCCATAAAATCATTTTATGTATCTCTCATTTTACTTAAATATAACTGTGAAGTTCAGAGTTAGTAAATATCACCAATAATTGTGAAGTTCAGAAGGTAAGTATCATAAATATCAAAATGGGGAGAGAGTGGGTCAGAATTGTTACATGTTACAGCTAGTGATTGAAAAACTGAATCTAAAAGCCACGTCTTTTGATTACTTTTCAAATCATATTTTAAATTTATAGTATATAATTAAAAATTAGAAACAATGTTTATAATAATATATGGTTGTACTGTTTCATGATTGTCAAGAGAGCATAACTAAGAGCATGGACTCAAGATTCAGATTTTGAATGTGGCAAGTCCCACCTCTGCCATTTACCAGTTGAATAAACTTGGATAATTAACTTATGCTTTTATGCTCCTAGTTCTCTCATTGGCAAAATGGGTATAATAATAGTTCCTACTTCACTCAGTTGTCATGAGAATTAAGTGACAATGAATGTAAATTACTAAGCATAGGACCTGGCAAACAGTAACTGCTATATGTGTTTGCTATTATCATTATTATTGTGTGAGCTAAAAAGCATTATAATAAGAGCAAATCTAATGGTGAATAATGGTAATCCATCATATATGAGCTATAATCATGTATCTCATTTTTATTTACTTCTTTCAATGATAGATGTATATCAACCACACATTACATGTAAGGAAATTTATACTCATTCTCTGTCAAAAAAGAAAAAATCTAGTTCAAATTCACTCAACTAAAATATATTGTCAGAAAAAGGTTTAAATGCAAATCTATCTACAAAGCTTATGTACTTTGATATCACAGAGATGAACTAGGGACCTAGAGGTCTATCCAACAAGAAGATCTAATAACTGTAAATATTTATGCCCCCTACTTGGGAGCATCCAATATATAAAACTATTAACAATTAATAACAAACTGAAAGGAACTCATTGATAATAATACAATAATAGTCGTGGACTTTAACACCCCACTTACAGCAATGGACAAGACCATCTAAGCAGAAAATCAACACGGAACAATGGCTTTGATGACACACTGGACCAGATGGATTTAACATATATATTCAGAGGATTTAATCCTAAAGCAGCAGATACACATTCTTTTCAAGTACACATGGGATATTCTCCAGAGTAGATCACATACGCAAAATCAGCGCCTAAACAAGTCAGGTCACAAATCAGGCCTTAACAAGTACAAAAAGATTAAGATAAAACCATGAATATTTTCTGACCACAATGCTATGAAACCACTAGAAGTTAACTACAGGAAAAAATTTGGAGGGCTACCTGGGTGGCTCAGTCAGTTAAGCATCTGACTCTTCATCTCAGCTCAACTTGATCTCAGGGTTCAAGACCCACATCAGGCTTCATGCTTGGCATGGAACTTAACAACAACAACAACAAACTGGGAAGACCACAAAGACATGGAAGTTAAAGAACATCCTACTAAAGAAAGAACAGGTTAATCAGGAAATTAAAGAAGAAATTTTTAAAAATACATGGAAACAAATGAAAATGAAAACATGACAGTTCAAAACCTTTGGGATGCAGCAAAAGTGGTCTTAAGAAGGAAGTACATAGCAATACAAGCTGACCTCAAGAAGCAAGAAAAGTCTCAGGGCGCCTGAATGTGTCAGTGGGTTAAGACTGCCTTCAACTCAGGTCATTATCTCAGGGTCCTCAAATTGAGGCCCACATTGGGCTCTCTGCTTAGCGGGGAGCCTGCTTCCCCCTCTCTCCATCTGCCTCTCTGCCTATTGTGATTTCTCTCTGTCAAACAAATAAATAAAAACCTTAAAAAAAAAAAGAAGCAAGAAAAGTCTCAAATACAGAACCTAACCTTACACCAAAAGGAGCTAGAAAAAGAACAATAAATGAAGTCTAAAAAAAAGCAGAAGAGAAATAATAAAGAAGGCCATATACAAAAAATAATAAATAAAGGACCTGTTTGCCAGGTCCTTGAACTCAGGACCCTGATATAGAAATAAACAAACAAACAAAAAAACAAACAGTAGAGCCAATCAGTGAAATCAGGAGCTGGTTCTTTGAATTAATAAAGTTGATAAACTCCAAGACAGACTTACCAAAAAGAAAAGAGAAAGGACCCAAATAAATAAAATCATGAATGAGAGAGGAGAAATAACAACCGATACCACAGAAATATAATTATAAGAGAATATTGTGGGGGCACCTGGGTGGCTCGGTGGGTTAAAGCCTCTGCCTTCGGCTCAGGTCATGATCCCAGGGTCCTGGGATCGAGCCCCACATCGGGCTCTCTGCTCAGCCAGGAGCCTGCTTCCCTCTCTCTCTCTCTGCCTGCCTCTCTGTCTGCTTATGATCTCCGTCTGTCAAATAAAAAAATAATAATAATTAAAAAAAAAAGAGAATATTGTGAAAAATTATATACCAACAAACTGGGCAACCTGGAAGAAATGGATACATTCCTAGAAATATATAAACTACCAAAACTAAAATTAGAAGAAATAGAAAATTTTGAACAGACCAATAATCAGTAAATAAATTGAGGCAGTAATCAAAAATCTCCCAACAGACAAAAGTTCAGGACCAGATGGCTTTCCAGAGGTATTCTACCAAACATTTAAAGAAGAGTTAATACCTATTCTTCTCAAACTGTTACAAAAAATAGAAATGGAAGGAAAACTTCCAAATTATTCCACAAGACTGGTATACCTTGATTCCAAAACCAGACAAAGACCCCCTAAAGAAAATTACAGGCCAATATCCCTGATGAAGATGGATGAAAAAGTTCTTGACAAAATACTACCAAATTGAATCCAACAGTACATTAAAAGAATCATTTACCATGATCAAGTGGGATTTATTCCTGGGCTGCAAGTATGGTTCAATATTCATAAATCAATCAACATGATATACCAAATTAATAACATGAAGGATAAGAACATATGATGCTTTCAATAGATGCAGAAAAAGCATCTGACAAAGGACAGCATCCATTCTTGATAAAAGTCCCCAACAAAGTAGGGATAGATAGAATATACCTCAACATCATAAAGGCCATATACAAAGACCCACAGCTAATATGGTCCTCAGTGGGGAAAAATGAAGAACTTTTCCTCTATAGTCAGGAACAAGACAGGGATATCCACACTCACCATTGTTATTTTTATTTATTTATTTTTTAAAGATTTTATTTATTTGACAGAGAGAACACAAGCAGGGGGAGCAGCAGAGGGACAGGGAGCCTGACGTGGGCTGTGATCCCAGGACCCTGGGATCATGACCCAAGGCGAAGGCAGATGCTTAACCAACTCAGTCACCCAGGCACCACTCACTATTATTATTTAACATAGTACTGGGAGTCTTAGCCTCAGCAATCAGACAACAAAAAGAAATAAAATGCATTCAAACTGGAAAGGAAGTAGTCAAACTTCTACTCCTTGAAGATAATATGATATTCTATGTAGAAAACCTGAAAGACTCCACCAAAAAATTGCTAGAACTGATACGTGAATTCAGTAATGTCATAGGATACGAAACCAACGTATAGAACTCTGTTGCATTTCTGCACACCAATAATGAAGCAGGAGAAAACAAAATCAAGGTATTGACGCCCTTTATAATTACACCAAAACCTGTAAGATACCTAGGAATAAAACTAACCAAAGAGGTAAAAGATCTGTATTATGAAAACTATAGAACAATTATGAAAGAAATTGAAAAGAAATGGATAAACATGCCATAATCATGGATGAGAAGAACAAATATTGTTAAAATGCCTATACTACCCAAAGCAATCTACACATTCAATGCAATCTCTATCAGAATACCACCACCATTTTTCACAGAGTTAGAACAATCCTAAAATTTGTATTTAGGATACCTCAAATATCAAAGACCTCAAATAGCCAAAGCAATCTTGAAAAACCAAAGCAAAACTGAAGGCATCACAATTCCAAACTTCAAACTATATTACAAAGCTATAGTCATCAAGACAGTGGTACTGTCACAAAAACAGACACACAGATCAATGGAACAGAATAGAAAACCAAGAAATGGACCCACAACTCTATACTCAACTAATCTTTGACAAAGCAGGAAAGTATATGCAATGAAAAAAACGTGTCTTCAACAAACGATGTTGGGAAAAATTGGACAGCAACAAGCAAAATAATGCATCTGGACCACTTTCTTAGGCCATATACAAATATAAATTTAAAATGGATGAAAGACCTAAAGGTGATACAGGAAATCATCAAAATCCTAGAGAAGAACAACAGGCAGTAACCTCTTTGACCTGAGCTGTTGCAGCTCCTTATTAGACACTTCTATGGAAGCAAGGGAAACAAAAGCAAAAATGAACTATTGGGACTTCATCAAGATAAAAAGCTTCTGCAAAGCTTTGGAAAGGCAATAATTAATGAAACAAAAAGGCATCCTACAGAATGGGAGAAGATACTTGCAAATGACATATCTGATAAAGGGTTAGTATCCAAAATCTATAAAGAACTTATAAAACTTAACACCCCCAAAATAAATCATCCAGTTAAGAAATAGGCAAGACATGAATAGACAGTTTTACAAAGAAGACATCCAGATGGCTAACAGACACATGAAAAGATGTTCAACATCACTCATCATCAGGGAAATACAAATCAAAACTATAATGAGATATCACCTTTACCTGTCAAAATGGCTAAATTAACAACACTAGAAATAACAGATACTGGAAAGGATGCAGAAAAAGGTAATACTCTTACACCATTTGTGGGAATGCAAACCAGTGCAACCACTGTGGAAACCAGTATGGAGGCTCTTCAAAAAGTAAAAAATAGGACTATCCTACGACCCAGCAATTTTACTATAGGTATTTACCCAAAGGATACAGAAATGCTGATTTAAAGGTACATGTTCACCCTGATGTTCAGAGCAGCATTATCAACAATAGCCAAATTATGGAAAGAGCCCAAATACCAACCAACTGACTCATGAATAAAGAAGTGGTAGATACACACACAGACACAATGGAATATTACTCAGCCGTCAAAAAGAATGAAATCTTGTCATTTACAATGATGGGGTCAGAGCTAAAGTGGATTATGATAAACCAGGCAAAATAAGTCAGTCAGAGAAAGACAAATACCATATGATTTCACTTATATGTGGAATTTAAGAAATAAAACAGATGTGGGGGGAAAAAGAAACAGATGAAGAGGAAGGGGAAAAAAAAGAGAGGGAAGCAAGCCATCAGAGACCCTTAATTATAGAGAACAAACTGAGGGTTGCTGGAGGGGAAATGGGTGGGTGATGGGTTGAATGGGTGATGGATATTAAGGAGGGCACTTGTTATGATCAGCACTGGATGTTATATGTAAGTGATGAATCACTAAATTCTACATCTGAAAGTGGTATCACACCGTAAGTTAAGTAAATGAAATCTAAATAAAAACTATAAAGAAAGAAATACAGACAGACAGGAATCTAGTACTTTTCACAACAGCAAACTAGGACCAAGCAAGAATACCTATAAGTCCTAAGAATGGTATCTGGTTAATAACAGGCCTAAACTAGGACCCAGGATTCTTAAATCAAAGTTCAATGCTTACATGAAACTAGTCTATGACCTAAATAAGTGTTTTGTTTTAATTGTCCATGATCTCATGTTATTGTCACTACTTTATATGTTAAAAACTTATTGTAGAGAATAAGGAGAGAGAAGCATATTTTAAAATTAATGAGGCATTTGTTCTTTATATCTACAAATCCTAATAAATGACAGGCAGACTGATAAATAATTCATAGATGCTAACAAATTACAGTGTATTTGCAAAAATGACCTGTTCTTTCCTACTTATTTTCTGTGTGGTACATTAATGTCAAAAATAACATAGTGGTAAATATAGACAGCATAGGACAACAAACAATATTGGAATAATGTATTGATATAACCTATGCCAGAAATGCTAGCGGAGCCATTAGCGGTCTCACAGAGTTTTAATACGAAGTCAAAAGGTCAACCAAGCTTTTATTTCAACAGATATTATTTTAAGTTTTGTATTCTTTTTAGAGCAAGGATTTAAATCTTTATTACTAGAAAGACTAATCAGATATTCCAAATTCAATTCCTAAATCTGAGCAAATGGACATTGTTTAGGCTTTCAGTAATCATATTAAGCATGTTACATGTACAGACTTATATCACTAAGCTACACATCAGTAAGAACAGCAAATTATTGTAACCCCAAGTGCGACATTCAAAATGGCAGATTTCCTGATCTGTTCCTTGAAAAGACTGCATTAGCTGTGAGAGGAAAAGATTGAAGATGAGAAGAAAAACCTTCTTATCTCAAGGTTAAGGGGTACAGTTTGATTTACATTGCTGCTTTTCAGTCCTGGGATGCTAACCCAGTAATGGTCTGGCTAACAAGATAGATTATGAAAACTTAAACAAAATTATAGGTTCTTATATATTGTGAAAACAACACACATGCAAATAAAAACAATCAGATAATAAAGAAAAACATTTCAAATGATAAGACTTTGATGTCTCAGGAAGCATTTACTAATAAGGGTTGTAATAAAGAGAAAACATGCACTCATTATCCTCCTCACATAATATTATCCTGAATAACATGTGATTGAAGGAATCTCAACTGATGCTCTAAGTTATAGACCAGAGTTCTTCCATATGGATGGTACTTGCCAAGTATTGATATTCATTTTGCCATTATTCTTCTCCATGAGTAGTGATTATCTCGTGAATATGCATCTTTTCATTGAGATAATATTCAGTGCACAGATCAGAACTGAGAGCCTCTTGGCATTACAAAGACAGGATGGCCATAGATTGTATGAAATTCAAATACTAAAAAGAACAGACTTCAAATATGTGTAGGGGAGGAAAAACAATTTTCTTGCTACCCCTCTAGGTTCTTGGCTGAGACACCTCTGTAATAAAAGAATAATAAGGGAAAAACAAACAAGTTTAATAACATGTATACCTCCTATATACAATGGAGAGACCCAGGGAAACTGAGGAACTCCTTGAAATGGCCCAAACTATCACCCTTAATACAACCTACAGCTAAAGACAGAAGATGTTGGGGGATAGAGAACAAATTTTGGTAGGTTTTCAGGCAAATCACACTAAGGTATGGTTGGCATGCAGATCTAAGTCCCTATTTTCTCCATGTAAGAGTTCCTAGATAGTCTGTTCTCTTTCTTTTCCTAGTACAGAGAAGGACATACCATTACAAATGAAGATTTCCCGTATAAATGTAAATGTCTCCTACAAAAGGTTAACTTCTACTAGCTTTCAGAGCATTTCTTAAGTCTGCTGTTTCTTAAAAGTAACCAGTTCAAGATAATTATTATGCCAGAGAGGCATATTTTATAGCGGGAAATTCTGCTTTCCTTCACATACATGCATTAAATTCATGGCAATGGTTAGACATATTACATAACAAATGCTTTCAGAATAACAAAGACACAGATTCCAAAATTTGAAACCCTAAGGTTTGTTTGGTCATATACAGGTTCATAAACTTCATTGCCCTGGAGAATATGAATGCCATCTGGGACAAAATAATAGAAATAGAATCAATCAGTATTAATTGGTGCTTTTGATATTGAAGAGAATGTTCTAGGTAACATGAGCAAATAGTATAAATATCCCACCTCCCTCTTGAGGATCTACCAGTCCTTTGGGAATATATAACAATAGCATTAAAAACGGGATCTAGGGGTTCCTGGGTGGCTCAGTGGGTTAAAGCCTCTGCCTTCAGCTCAGGTCATGATCCCAGGGTCCTGGGATCAAGCCCCGCATCAGGCTCTCTGCTCAGTGGGGAGCCAGCTTCCTTCTCTCTCTGCCAGCCTCTCTGTGTACTTTCGATCTCTGTCAAATAAATAAACAAAATCTTTAAAAAAAATAAAAATAAATACATAATAAAAATAAAAACAGGATCTAGTGAAAGCAGCATCCAGAAGTCCTGTTGCTAGATACTCTGAAGAAAATAAAATGTTGTTTTGGAACTTAGGGTTAGAGTCTAGAATGTTTAGTTTAGCACTTTCAAAAATGAGAGAATATACAATGTCTGGAGGTGTTCCTTTGGGTAAGATGATGTATTCATTTCCTATTGCTGCTACAAAAAATTACTACAAACACAATGACTTAAAAACAATACAAAATTTGGGGCACTTGTGTGGCTCCATCGGATAAGTTAGTTAAGTGACTCTTGATTTCAGCTCAGATCTTGATCTCAGGGTCATGAGATCAAGCTCTGCATGGAGCCCTGGGTACGGCTCTGTTCAGCAGGGAGCCAGCTTGACAGTCTCTTTCTCCTTTGCCTTCTGCCCCTCTGCCCACTCCCACTCAAGTTCTCTCTCTCTAATAAATAAATAAGTCTTTAAAAAATGCAAAATTTATTCTCCTACAGTGATGAATAAAGGACACGGAATTTGCTCTCATGGAGCTTATACTCTAGTATTTGACTTATCTTTTAAACAGTAATAAGAATTTCGAATAAGAACTTCATAAGGGGAAAGGTTAAGTCACTAAAAAATTTTATACAGAAGAAAAACATGATGAGTTTATGCTTTTAAAGGATAATTGTATTTGAAGTGATGAATCACTAAATTCTACTCCTGAAACCAATATTGCACCATATTTTAAGTAGAATTTAAATAATAATTTAAAACAAAAAAAACAGACAAAAAATTGTATTTGAGAATGCACTTAGCATTTATAGGTGAAAACTTCATGTCCAGTGAGAAACAGAACTAAGGCTATATCAGTGGCACACTATCTTACAGGGGATAGATTATTGAAATGTTAATAAGGTCGAATTTATAGGATCTGGAGACTGAATATGAGAATTGTGGAAAAGGAGAAATGGAGAATAAATTTTGTATTTTTTAATTTTGCTGACTGGATAGAAGGAAACAGCATTCAATGAAAAAGGCCATACACATCACAAAAATTTTTAGGATACCAGATACTAAATGGGTAACAAAAAGTCAAATGGATATATACAGGAAATGGAGGATTATATAGGGCTATTCATAGGAAAGCAGTTGGGGTGCAGATAGCACATTGTTAGAATATAGATGGCCTTCTGATATGAGGAAGTGGTGATGCAACATGGGGGCTTAAGTGGGTAGGAGAAGAATAAATGAAACAAGATGGGATTGGGAGGGAGACAAACCATAAGTGACTCTTAATCTCACAAAACAAACTGAGGGTTGCTGGAGGGAGGGGGGTTGGGTGAAGGGGGGTAGGGTTATGGACATTGGGGAGGGTATGTGCTTTGGTGAGTGCTGTGAAGTGTGTAAACCTGGCGATTCACAGACCTGTACCCCTGGGGATAAAAATATATTATATGTTTATAAAAAATAAAAAAATTAAAATTTTTTTAAAAAAAAGAATATAGATGTCCTTTTAAGCCATGAAGTTAGGATAAATTCCCCAGAAAAGGTATACAAAGAAAGGAGAGAAGAAAGGAAAAAGTCCTACAGACAGTAGCATTTAAAAGATGACCAGAATAGAGGCACCTGGGTGGCTCGGTTAAGTCAGTTAAGCCACCAACTTTTTATTTTGGCTCAGGTCGTGATCTTGCAGTCATGAGATTGAGCCCTACGACCTGCTCTGGACTGAGCACAGAGTCTGCTTCAGATTCTCTCTCCCTCTGTCCTTCTCCCCTAGATGTGCAAGCATGTGCACATGTCCTCCCTTAAATAAATAAATAATCTTTTAAAAAAGATCAGAATGGGATTACACAGGGAATTTTGTAATGGGCGTGAAACTATAATAGATTCTAAAGGACTTAAGAATGAAGGAGTATAGGGTACGAGGAGGGTGATGGCAGTCAACAGTTTTCATATAAAGGGAGCAAGGTACAGAAGGTTTTCATTTTTAAGAGGGGGAGAAGCTTATAAACATTTTTTGTTTGGGGAAGAAAAATGTGGGGATCAGATTAGAGGTTTTTCAGTGACATGAGAGCAGAAAGGACAAAAAGTATATGGTGGCCAAAATGGCCCCTTGCCCTTCCTGTTACAATGTATGCTGTTTGTACAGGAAAAACAAAACACCCTAATGACTCTTAAATTTTTAAAACATGAATCCAATTGATTGTTCACAGTGCAACTCGAGAGCTTTCCAAATTAATTTTTGGTTCTCTTCTTCTCACTTGTAAAACCACCAAGGGCAATTAACATAAACAGGCCAGTGATACTCCTGACTTTGCAAGGTAATTAACACAGCAGGAAATGCATTCTGGGGCAGACAGTTCCTAGAAGAGTGGGTGGAATCTTAATGGGAGATGAGGAAGAGTAAGCAAGTTAATAATTCCAGACTGTGTATAGCTTTCACATCATTAAAGTCTCAAAGCTATTTTTAAAAGACCAACAAAATGAAGAGAAATTTTTACCTTTTCTTCAGTTTTATCAATGGCCTGGGCTCTCATTATATTGTTGTTTTGTCTGATCTTTGTGTTTATACAGACTTTTTAAAATAGTCTAAAAAACAACCTAATTGCTAGCCTTGCATAGCTTTCCGAGTTACTATTTAAGCAATAATGACCTTCAAACTGGATATTTTCTCGGCATTAATGACCAATGGAAAGCATCAGTGGTACCAGGTGAAGCTAGGGTTCTTTAATCGAGTCTGTCGTTAATGGCCAGAAAATGCCTAACTGGGAGGTCATTAGTGTGATTATAAATCATAACAATGTAAAGAAAAAGGCAAAGTGTTTAAAAGTTACAAGCTGAACATCAAGTTGCCATGGATACTGTATTTTCCTGGATACCGCAACCCAGACTGCTAACCAAAGAAAGACAATTCTCAATTCTTATTATTCCATTTAGGGTTATAATTGCTATTTGGATACAAATATTGGTCCATGGAATCTGACAACTAACATTCCTACTGCATTAAGGTAAGAAAAACCTTTGGATGAAAAGGAGCCTAGGGAAGTTATTCATTCCAATTTCTGTATTACTATTTTGATGGCTGAACTACTTAAATGTGTTCTTATGTTTACAGATATCCAGAGAAGTAAAGTATAGACATCTTAAGTAGGGATGAATCCATTTTCTGTGGAGCATGAGGCTCATGGAATTTTGGGATTTCTTTAAAAAAGAGAAATCCCAAATCACTAATACAAAATATCCAGTTCACCAGGACTCCTGACACAAAGTGGAATGTAACATAGACAAGTATTTTACCAATTACAATTAAAATGTCTTACTCTTGTGAAATGTACAAAATTATGACCTTATATTGCAGGATCCTCCCCAACCTTTTCAACCTCAGGTTTGATTCGCTTCACAGTAAATTCTCTCCTAATCTGTTAAGAATCCTGGAAGTTTAGAAACAAATCAGTAGGAGAAAGACAAATACCACATGATCTCACTCACATGAGGAGTTTAACAAACAAAACAAACGATCAAAGGGAAAAAAAAAAAAAAGAGAGAGAGAGAGAGAAACCAAGAAACCTCCTCTTAACTATACAGAACTGATGGTTACCAGAGGGGAGGTGGGTGGGGAGATGGGGAAATCGATGATAGGCATTAAGGAGTGCACTTGGGATAAGCACCAGATGGTGTATGGAATTGTTCAATCACTACACTGCACACCTGAAATTGATAATATAACACCTATTATCAACTATACTGGAATTAAAATAAAAACTTAATAATAAAAGAGAAGAATCCCTAGAAATTTAGACAAAGAAAGAGGCCAACAGATCATCCATTTCATTCTTACTGTAGATGAAGAAACTCAAAATGCTCAAGTGAGGAGGGCTGAGCTAACCAAGTCTCCTAATTCACACTTTTTTGTACCCAAATTCTTTCAATCTTATTGGATTTTAGAGGCAGGGAGGGGGGACTGGCTGGAACCTAAGTAATATTCTTTGGGAATTTTTGATAGAATGTTCAGACAGACCAAAGAGAATATATTTGCATGAAGCTTCTTGAAGAGATAAAGCATCATAGAGAAAAGAAATCAACAAATTGTCGATTTTAAAGCAGATTGTGTTATGGGAACTGCTAGTTGTTTTAACAAAATTCCTCTCCCCTTCTTTCACAATAAATGTATTGTGGCTGGAACATCTCCTCCCAAGTGTGCCTGCACTCTTCTGACTGCTGGAGGTCAGTGGCAAAGAAGAAACAAAATTTCTCTTTTAATTTCAGTGCATCGTGACATGCCAGTATAAGTGCTTTATTTGAAAGAAGAGAGTCTGGGCACTTCTTATACTAAATATTTAAAGACTATTTAATGTTTAAAACTGCTAATCAATAGATGCCTTTCCTAGACCATTTCAAAACATATTAGTAAATGAAATCCTAGGGTATGTGAATAATAACGTCTCAGAGAAGGTCAGCTTTAAAGGCATGAGTATCCACTAAAAACCAACCTGTGATACCACTACTTATTAAATCTTTTTTATTAACTTCTTGAAGATCTCAGTTTTAATTTTTAGATTAATACATTGGTACTATTATAATTTATTAATAAAAGGAGTAAATGAGCTGGAAATATTTATAAGTAACATTATCCAATCCTCTCTTTTTCTAGTCAAGTATAAAAGATCTATGTGTGATCACTTTATCCCCAGAATTATTTTATTTTATCATATAAACAGTGTATGTGTATACACACACACACACACACACCCCGATATGATGCATTGATTTGCACTTCTTGATCAAAATTGAATTTGTTTGAACACCATTTCTTGTTTGAATAAATTTTGATATTGACTTTGAGGGAAGGAAGTCGATAACTGCATAATATACCTCTAACCGTAGAAACCAAGTATTCAGACTTCTGTCGGCTGCACATCATCAGACTAGCATGGATGCCCATGAGATTGGCAGCTCTGTGGGGCTTGTCTAAAGGGAAAAGGGTTATGTAGACTTATGAAAAATCTCAGAAGAAAATGAGAATTAAAGGATGAAAGCTGATTCTCAGATGCCTGAGTAGATCTAATGACTAAAGAAACAGAATCGTGATCAAAAGGTGGGACTCCCACAAATGTCAGCCTTCTACTCCCTTCACTTCTGCAGGCTGCTGCCCGTGGTTTTGAAACTGGACCGTTTCTGAATGAGACGTTTTCTGAGACCAGACTTTCTGAAAATTTATTCCCTATATCTTCTCAGTTTTACATTCCAATCTAATTTATGACCTAGGCCACTAACGCTTTTCAGATAGGAGGTAACAACCACTGAACTTGGATCAAAAAGAATATTTTTCACCCACAGATTCATCAGACTTAAAAGTTAAGTCTTACACAAAACAGTGCTCTGAACACGATGTTCTTTACTTATTATTATTATTAGTGTTGAAACTAGAACTGGATCCTGGTGACATGAAGGAGTTACTTTTGATCACTGTTGCTAAACTGCAATGCCATTTTCCCTAAAGTTGCAACTCCCAAGTCACTGCAACCTGGGACTGCGGGCTGCTGTCTGAGCAAGCACCATATAGGAGGACATCAATAGAAGGAAACACACAGGAGCTAGTGAATGCAGAGGGTAATCAGCCACCTTGACACCCGAAGGATCTGGGTTGAGAACCAGCTGAGCTCATTGCTTCAAGGAGTCTAAGGTTAGTTCCTGTCTGTTTTCTACACATTGAAAACCATGCCACTATTCAGCATAATTGACAAGTTACTTCTCCAAGGGGACCTTGCACTAAAATCGAGTTTTCTCTTCATTTTTAAAAAAACAATGTCTAAACACCCACGCAATTCTGATAGTTTTTAGGTGCTGAGTGAATAATAAAATCTCTGAATTTTATTTCAAGTTGACTTGGTGTCTTAAGCTCTTCCACAATACTCAAAACAATGGAAAATATTCAATATGCTTCTGATATTGCAGCTGGTGATTTGTGAACACTCAGACCCTGAACACTTTGTCTTGGGGCCCCTAAAACATGTTGTTGATGCCAAATAATGAAATTATCTTTTAGTTTGTGAAATTATTTCCTGGAAGTTGGCAAGAAATATGTGTATACTATTTGTATGAGACTAAAAGAGCCCTGAGAACTTGAAAATAATACTACTAACATAGCTCTGAAACAGTAGTGCATAGTGTAACATACATATTCAAACTGCAAGAATTTAGATGCTTAATTTTGGAATACAGTGATCAACCAAATGAGCTTTCCATAGTGGTAACTGCAAAAATCATATTTCTCTCAGTATAATTACTTCAGACCTTTTTTGGAGTGTACCCCAAACCTGTGCATATTGTTTAAGATTCAGTGCTTAAATTATTTATTTTGGGGGACTTTTCTTTAATGACAATATTTTGTTGATACTATTTCATCATTTGCTTCATATCCTCATGGAAATATTTTGTTACTATTTCCACTTTTTAATCCTTTCTTTAAAGCCTCTCCCTAACACTCACCATATATTTCTTCATCCTCATCCCAACTTGTCCTTACACACAAACAGTAAAATACATAGTTATGGTCCTAATAAATAACAGCCATAAACAGGGCTTCCCATGGTTTCAGAACATGACATGCTATCTCACTCCTGCATAGCTTAGGACAGGTTCTCTCAAATTTGGCACCATTGACCTTCTAAACTGACCAATTCTTTGCTGTAGGGGGCTGTTCTGTGCATTGTAAGAGACTTGTCAGTATCCATGATCTTAACCCCGTAGATACCCAGAGCATTCCTCCCTACAACCTCCATTATGACAGCCGGCAATGTCTCCATTAAGGTTCCCTGGGGGGAAAATGCTGCTCTTTGTGTTAAGAGTGACTTTTCCCTGGCCTTGCCCAGCTGTATGTTACTGTCCATGCATTCTGGAGTCATCACGAAGTGTTACCTCCTCACTGAAGCCTTAGTTGAATCACCCAAGAGAAGATAAGAGCTTTTCTCATTCTGTTTTTATTAGAATGGCTTCATATCCCAAGATTCTTTGAAAAATACCTTTGTTTCTTTCTGCGTATAATAATAATCTTCCTCCTTTTTTCTTACTCTATTTGAATGAAAAATTAAGGATAAGTATGTTGCATTTTACATGATTAATCCCCACATTCTACCATAATTCCTAGTACATAATGGAATCAATAAATGTTTATAGGAAAAATGATGAAATAAATGACTGAATGAACGGGTATAGGAAGTTTATAATAAGACAACTCATAAATATATTTTGACCTTTGTATAGAACACTTGGCTTGAAAGACATATTTCTTAAAAGCATTATCCCTGAATTCTACATTAAGGGCTACTGGGTAGAGTTAAGTATAAATAAGTATAAATAAGATAAAAAGTCGTCAAAATTTTTGTAAATGGAAAAAGGACCCTATACATAAAATTTTTAAAAGAACTATTTGATGGGATTATCACACAAAAGATGCTGGTAGCTGACAGGAGCCCAAGTTAGTTCATTTATTCTCCAAAGCTGAGGTGCTAATTAACATGTGTTAGTGATGGTAAAATGCAAATTTTTGAACAGAGATCTTTTCTTTCATTATGTTCACATAGACACTGTTCAAGTGTTTTGGAGATAATTTTTCTCTTCAGTTTGAAAATTTCAGTGCTTTTTGTCCAGTTTAGTCTGATACATCATTGTAGTAGGTTAAATAAAGCCTGCCCCATCCCTCCCCTAAATGTCTACATCCTAATCTTTGAAACTTGTGGCTATGTTACCTTATGTGGCAAAAGGGACTTAGAAGATATGATGAAGTTAAAAATCTTGAGATGGGAAAATTAGCCTGGATTATCTAGGTGGGTCCTATGTAAACATAGAGGGCCTTATAAGAGATAGGCAGGGGATCAGAGAAACAGAAGGCACCATGACATGGAAGCAGAGAGAGAACTAAAAATGGCACACTGCTAGCTTTGAAGATGGAAGAAGGATCCATGAGCCAAGGATGCTGGTGGCCTCTGGAAGCTGGGAAAGACAAGGAAAATGCACACGCTGACACCTTGATTTTAAGCAGTGAAACTGCTTTCAGAATTCTGACCTCAGAAACTATAAGATAGGAGTGCCTGGGCGGCTCAGTGGGTTAAGCCTCTGACTTTGGCTTGGGTCATGATCTCAGGGTCCTGGGATCAAGCCCCACATTGGGCTCTCTGCTAAACAGGGAGTCTGCTTCCCTGTCTCTCTCTCTCTCTGGCTGACTCTCTGCCTACTTGTGATCTCTGTCTGTCAAATAAATAAATAAAATCTTAAAAAAAAACCTGTAAGACAATAAATTTGTAGTATTTTGAGCTCCTAGGCCTGTGGTAATGAGACACAGTGGCATTAGAGAACTAATAATACAGAATCTTAACATATTATTGGTAAGAATTTTGTACGGAAGATGTTACTCTATATGTTTGTATATCATTTTTCCATTTTCCAGCAGTAAATTTTGTTCAGTGTCATATAAAATTTTACAAATATGCTAAAAATATTCATTCATCCATTCTATGAGTAGAGTACCTCAGGTTGTTGTCAGGGTTCAGTTATTCCAGCAATGGTGTCTTGAACATTCTTACATGTGGATGCTGGTGCACATAGGCAAAGGTTTCCATCTGTCCCAGAACAATACTCTCATAATCTATCTAAAGAATAAAAGCTTTGGGGTGCCTGGATGGCTCAGTAGGTTAAAGTGGGTTAAAGCCTCTGCCTCTCAGGTCATGGTCCCAGGGTTCTGGGATCGAGCCCCACATCAAGCTCTCTGCTCAGCAGGGAGCCTGCTTCCCCCCTCTCTCTGCCTACTTGTGATCTTTGTCAAATAAATAAATAAAATATTTTTTTTAAAAAAAGAATAAAAGCTTTATGTGTATAAAAGGAGATGTATTATGAGAAATTGGCTCATGAGATTATGGAGATTGAGAAACCCCACAATCTGCCATCTGTAAACTAAAGACTTCAAGGAAGCAGGTGGTATAAAGCAGTCTGAATTCAAAGACCTGTGAACCAGGGGAGCCAGTGTCTGCATTGGTGTAAATCATCCCAATTCAAGGGTAGAAGGTGGGATATAGTGTCTCAGTTCAAGCAATGAAGCAAGAAAAAAGAGGCAAACTCTCCCACCTTTCGTTCTATTCAGACCCTCAGTGGATTGGATGATGACCATCCACACTGGGGAGGACAATCTACTTTGCTGAGGCCACTGACTCACACGCTAATCTCATCTAGAAACCTTCTTACAGCCCCACTCAGAAATAATGGTTAACCTGGGCACCCCATGGCCAGTCAAGCTGACATTCAAAATTAGCCATCACACAGAATTCCAATGCGTCTATATAATGAAATGGAAAGAAATGACATCTTTCTAACATTGTATATTTGAATGCTCTTTATTAAATCTAATAAGCTTTTATCATTTTCTAAAAAGAACTTGCTCATGTTTTGTTAGGTTTATTCTTAGGTACTTTTTATTTTTGATGTAATAGTATATATTTTTCCCAAGTTTGGGAACTTTGAAATAGGATGGAGTTTGAAACCAGTAGCCTAAATAAATTTTCATGTAAATACCAATCATTGATTAGCAGTTTATTTAGGAGTTTTTACATATATAAGAATATAATCTGCCATCCTTTTTTCCTCTTTCTTATTCTTGTTATAATGAGCTGGCTGAGAATGGAAGTGGTGATGACTAGAAACCTTGTCTTATTTCTGATCTCAGAAGGAAAATCTTTGAACACTTCAATTTACACATGATGGTGCTGAAGTGGGTTTTGTTTTGTTGTAGAGTAGTTTGAGTGTATAACAAAGAACAAACAATTCTCTGACAGATTTGATGTGGCAGTGGGTAAAAGAACAAATCCAGTAAAGGATGACTTCCGCTTGCTAGAATGCAGTCACTAGGCTAGAGAGATAGAAAGAAGTCACGAAATCAAGAGCCTGGTTTTGCGCCTGTTAAGTCTGAGATGTAGAGTTGCTAGGGAAGTGAATGTGTGTCGTGATCAGTCAAACAAACATATAAGCATTGATTTAGAGGAAACGAATGATTAAGAAAGAAAAAGAGGTGAATCATGAACGGTTCAAGGCTACTTAAAAGTTATAAGGCTGCTAGAAATAATCAAGGCATAAATAGTTGATCAAGAAAAAGTTGAAAGAAGTTTGCCCTGAGGCACTCTGTCATTAGGAGTTTGAGGTGATGAAGAGAAACAGCAAAACCTGGAAGGAGTAGCTAGGAGGTAAGAGGAAAACCAGAAGAATGAGAATCCAGGAGTAGAAAATATTTCCAGAAGAAGGAAATTTGCTTAATCTCCAATTATTACTATACAATTAAGGCTTCAATAAACACCCTTACATCTATATCATAGCTAACCTGTCATAGTTTTTTGGTAGACTAAAATCCTAGAAATGGAATTTTGAGGGGAAAAGCTATGTTGGTTTAAAATATTGATAGGTATTATATAACTACTACCAAAATGAAATTACTCAAATTTACATCTCTGTCCCTCATATAAAAGAACATACATAAGGAAATGCACTCCTTGTCTCAGATACCTTCCAATACAGGATACTTGGGAGGTAAAATGAGATAGATCCTGAGGTTGCTTGCCCACCTACAAACTCTAGCTCAGATACTTCTGCTTTTCAATTGAGCCAAAAGCTAAAAAACACCATTAAACAGTCAGTTCCAAAATCCAGCATATAACCAACCAGCCATGTAGTTGGTTCTCGGTGAAAGAGAATTTTCCTATTGTAAACAAAAGAATAATATTGGAAGCCAACTGGTAGAGGGTTATTATGATTATCTGAGATCAGACATGGTTAAGAGAGCTGCAGATAAATCACATCCACTTCCAAAGCTATGTATTTCATATATCTTCAGACATCTAATTATCATTTCCACTATTTTTATTTTATCCACATATGACCTATACTTCTAGCAATTTAATATGTTAAAAATCAATTCACTTTCTCTTTTGCTTAAATCTACTTTGGAAGGAAAATGTACATCACTGTTGCAAATGGAGAGAAAGTATCACTTTTCATTAAAGGTAGCTGCAATAAATATAATCAATACAAACAATGTTATTAAATTTAAGGTTGATGCTATTGCTTGCCAAAGGCTCTGAACCTATGGCCCATAAAAAGAAAATTACCAAGATTAGGGGAGAGTTAAAGATATATTTGTTTCTACATAATTTTCTTATAGAATTGTAAAGGCATGAATTGAAAAGTTAAAGTCTGAATTATAACTTGTACCAGATTGCATGTTTTATATGGAGCAGGATCCCAGTCCATTAACAAAAGAAAAATAAATCTTAGCTATTATTTTTCCACTAGAATTGTAATTGCTGTTCGATATGAACGTTAGTGCTCGGAACTCAAAGTAAATATCAGTATCCATCTCATGAAACTATAATAACAAGAATTTTGGTCTAAAAAGAGCCCTCGTCTTCAGATATTTTTAGCTCCCCTATTCTTTTTCTAGGAAGGGTTACATTTATACCATATTGTGGTCAACAGCTTCTAGTGAAGGACTTTTTAAAGCTCATGTTTACATAAAAAATTTCAAAATATTTTTACAGGCGATAAAGGAGTCCAGAAATCATTTAGTGGAATCACCTCACTTTTCAGAAGAGAAAACTCAATCTGTGGACATTTAGTGTGTGTCTGGGGGAAAAGCCATACACAGTGTGGTCAGACCGCAACTCTTTTCAGAGTTAGCATTTCTTGAACATGGACTCTCCCTTCTAACAACATTTTTTTGGGTCAATTTTTGCATTTATTTGAAAGTCTTAGAAAAATCTATTAGCTATAATTGCTTTAAAAGGGAATACGCAGAAGATTATATCCTTTGCATTAATTAAGGCGTATTTGCCCTAGCAGGGAGATTTATAAGGTAGGGACTGTAGCCATGTTAGAAACCACAGAACAGATGCAGTAACACATAGAGAAGAGCCTAAGGAGAACTTTATGAAGATGCAAATGTTTTCACACACATAGATACTCTATCGCACCCCACTACACTGGCTGATTGTTCCAGGAACAGATTTCGTGTGTATCTGTATGTGTTAACTGCATAGCAAGATATGAAAAAGAAAAAATATTCTTACTAATATGAGTTATTCATTCTTTTATATAATAAATATGTAGGGAGTATTTATAATGTTCTAAGCCTTCTTTTTAGGTGCATGATAGACTCCATTTCATTGTTCAAACCAGAAAGGTCAGTAGTAAATCAGCATTGTCTATTAATTTCACCTTTTGGCAAGTCAGGAAAGAATTGTCTAAACCACTATAATCATTTATAGAGTCAATAAATGAATTGGTACATGCTTGAGTTGCCAACGATGCTTAGAGGACAAGGAACTGAAAGGGCACAATATGGTATAAAGGAACTTGCTTAAAGTCCCATAACACTCATATTTTACATACTGCATTTTTTGTTTGTTTGTTTTACCTTAACCTTATGCCTGGTTGAGAAATAGCTTTCGCTAGGATGAAGTTGCATTAGCCATTATGACTTATGCCTCTAGCCAGTCCCAAAAGTCTTTCGAATTTCACCGGTAGTAAATGCAACTAAAACTAAGTAAACAAAACAATGCCCATGAGAATTGTTTGTTCTGTAACTTTAAGCATAAAAATGTCTTTTTTGAAGCCTGACCTATTTTTACAAGGGTAAGAATATGTGGTCTTTACATTTAATATGGCAAACAAATCTTCACATTCCCCTCCTAGAGAGAATCAGCATTTTAACACTGATGAAGCTTTGTGCTGAAATGCAGTCTTCATCTGATAACTGCTCTGTCTGGATACTATTTGTGTTTTATTTACAGTTGCACTTTCTATTCGAAGTGAATAGTTTTGCTCCAGAACACAAATGTTAATAAAAATAGAAGGATCTCAATTTTCTTCTCGCATCCATCTACATTTTCTGTTGCTCTTCAGTTTTCAATTAAAAGTTAATTTATTTGTAGACAATTTTTAAAGTTTTTAGTAAATTCATTCCTGAGGAAACCAGCACAGAACTGCCGATTGAATTTATAAATAGTAGAGAAAACAAACATGATACAAAATAAAAATCGATTTACTAAAAACATCAAGTACTGACTACAGTAAATCAACTTTTATATAGAATGAGAGTTAACACGTGATCACCCAGTTAGTGTGTGTGTGTGTGTGTGTGTGTGTGTTTTCATTGCAAACTCCTTAATGCAGGAAACCAAAAGAGAGCTAAGAAACACTAGCTGCAGACTTTCTTTAGGATTTATTCTATCAGTAAAAAATAATTTGTTATTATTCTTATTTGTGGGGGAAATCAACCAGTTAGAAAGATTTATTGAAGCCCCACTATTTACTATGTTTGATTCAGGAAGGATATCATGCTTCTTATCTTCACATTGTGAATGTTAACAAGTCAGTTTCATTATTTATTAATAAAGCCTAAATATATTAAGAAATTCATAACTACAGGTTGAAAAATATACTCTACTTTATATTAACCACATTCATATATATAATGTATTACTATATTAATTGTATGAGTGTAGTGAATGCATATATACATATATAAAGATACCAATAATGGTTTTCATCAGGTGCTTTCTTATGAGTGCTTTTTTCCTTCTTTAGATTTTTTATTTTAAACAATGGAAATTTTAAATTCTTATTGTTATATTAAAATTATTTTATATTTTTTATTGTCTTTTATGAAGGAGCATAATTTAACTCATACAAGTGAGCAATTTGTTCCAAAAAGGCAAGATTACAGATCGAATTTAATATGTATTTGTAGACTATTCAAATATGGGAGACTTTGTAAAGTGGGAGAACCATAATCCCAGCTGGTGTTTCTTTCTTTTTTTGTTTTTTTCCCCCCCCAAGTCTAAGCACATCAAATATTACATTGTCATTGTACATGGCAATGTATGAGGCCTGGGTTTCTTCCAGAGGTTTTGCCATAAACCCTTTGGTTTGATTTATACATCCAAGCAGCTGATAGAAATCGCCTACCTACAAGACTTTTTTAACTTAAAGAACTTTGATCATTTTCTCCTTTTAGAAAACACATTTTATTTCCCTGACATTTCTGACATCCCGTGTCTTCTATTTTTTGTGCTGGAATTGTGTTTCTAAGGCCCTGTTCATTAAATATGGGAGCTCCTTGGGACTTTGTCCTGAGTCCTTTCCTTCTATACCTCTATTTTCCTAAGACAACGCCTCTTCTTCCAGAGTATAGAACAGTATTACATTCCCAATCTATCTCTACAGCTCAGACAGTCTTTGGTATATTTATGTACAACTGTCCATTCAAATGTTTGAATGGAAACCTCATAGGAATCTCAAAAGAACATACTCAGAATCTATGTCTTCTGCAACTTTGCTAAACCTCCATTCCCCTAATTGCACAATATATTATCTCATTAGTTATCCTTGGCTCCTTCCAAATTTCCCTCACTCAGCAATGTTCAGATCCCCTTGATCCTGTTTTCCCAAAGCTCCTCAATCCATCTGCTATTTTCCATCCTCATGGCCATACCCCACATCTCAACTTCAATGCCTTCTTTCCTAGACTGAACAAATAGACTCTGATATCTTCACAACTCATCTACTGTGGCTACTTCTCAATCTTCATATATTGAATTGCCACAGTAATGCTAAAACTATCTTTTAAAATTGCAAAAAGTCTCGTAATTTCCCTGACAGAAACCAACCAATGACTTCCCACTTCCTTGAAATAAATTCTGGAATCTTTAAGATGGATTATAATAGTCTACATGACACAGATTCTAGGTCCCCCTCCAGCCTCATCTCCTAACATCCTACATATTACTTTCTCCCCCTGAGGGTCTCATGACTCAGTTTTTATTAGACAGTAATAAGTGACCTTTCCCCAACAACAGCTAGCTCCTTCAGAGTCCTGGAAACCTTGCTTCCAAAATTCCTTAGAGACTTACACTATCCCTAACTTCCTCTCCACTTAATAGTATATAATAGGCCACTCTTCATGACTCCAGCCCAACTCTTTGTACTCACGTGTCCAGTCCCTGTGTCTTAATAAAGGTGCACCTTTTTGCACCAAAGATGTCTCAAGATTTCTTTCTGAGCTGTCAGCTTTGAACCCTAATGTCTTTCCTACCTCAACTTCTTCTACTGAAAATAATAATTTGGAAATTCATCCTTGCTGTTCCATGTATCAGTGGTTTGTTTTTAAAGCTTTGTTGTATTTTATTGCAATAATGTGCCACAGATTTCTTACTTATTCTCTTATTAAGGAACGTTTAGATTGTTTCCAGTTTAGGGTATTAGAAGTGAGGGTGCTATGAACATTTACACGTTATCTACAAGTCTTTATGTAGACACGAATTTTCATTTAGCACTGAGTAAAATCCCAGGACAGAAAGAATATGTCATGAGGCCAGTTTCTGATTAATTGTATGAAAGCATGTCAAACTGGGTTCTGAAGTAATCATGTTATTTCACATTCCCAATGGAAAGTCAGGAGTCCAGTTTTCCAAATCCTCAGTCTTCTTTTAAACATGATCAATCTCGTCTTAATTTACATATAAAGCCAATTTGTGCATAAAAAGATGCTCAACGTCAACAGAGATCAGAAAAATGTGGAACATTTTAATTTTGGCAAAATCCAATTAATAATTTTTCTTTCATTTTTAGTGATTTTGTGCACTATTAAAGAAAACTTTTCCTACACAGAGATTACGTATTCATTCTCCATTGTGGGCATATTTAGATTATTTTTATTTTGGTGACCTTATCAGTTGAATGCTGTAAACATCAGTACATGGTTATAAAAACTTTCATACATTTGTACAAGCATACACAAGTTTTTGATGGGATATAGTAATTCATTTACCCTGGGTAAATTTCCAGGAAGGAACCTACACTTCACTAAACTTCTTTTGTGAGAAGGATCTGTTCCCGTTTCCTTTTAAACTGGGTTGTTTATCTATTGATTTCTATATATTTTTCATGTATTATGGAATCAAATACTTTTTGAGATATGTGTTATGTGTATTGAGAATATATTCCTTAATTCTATGACTTGTTTTTTTCATTTTCTTATCAGTGGTTTTGATGACCAAAATATTTAATTTTAGTGAAAATTAATTTTCATATTTTTTCCTTTATATTTTATGACTTTTCCTCATATCAAAGAAATTTTCCCTATAAGATTAAGCAAATGTTTTTCTATGATTCCTCAAAAAGGCAATACGTTTAGATTTTATGTTTATGTCTATGATCCATCTCAAATATTTATATTTGTTGTAAGATAAGTGTCAAGGTAAAATCCTCTTCCCATATGTATATACAGTGGTTCAAGCAGAATTTGTTGAAAAAAATCTCCATTCCCATTGGAATACCTTGGAGCATTTGATAAAAATCAATTTTCTATATATGTGGGAGGTCATGTCTGGACTTTTTATTCTAATTGATCTGTTTTTCTATTAGCCTATACAACACTGACTTAGTTATAGTAAACAGTAAGTTGTTTTGTTTTGTTTTATTTAGTAGATAACTAACTTTATTAAACAAAATATGCACCATTAAGAAAGGTTTTCAGGCAACTCTTGAAAGAAATCTATATTGAAAAAAATACTATCTTTATTAGAAAAATTGGCCAAAACTAACCACTTTTATTCCCACCAGTAGTGTATGAATGGTCCAGTTTTTTCAACATCCTTAACAGCATTTGTTACTTTCATTATGTTTTTTAGCCATTAGAAATAAGCGCTTAATTATAAGTCATTGAGGTTTTAATCCCTATTTTCCTAATGGCTAATGATACTGAGTATCTTTTCATGTGTCTATTTGCATGTCCATATCCTTTTCAATGACATTCTGTCCATATATTTTGCTCCCCCTCTAATTGGTTTGCTTCCTTTTCTTACTGTTGAGCTTTGAGAGTTCTTTCTATTCAAATACTAGGACTGTCAGATACGTGGCTTGCAAATATTTTCTCTTTGTAGCTTGTATTTTCATCCCCTTTACAAGGCTATCAAATTTAAGAATTTTGTCTAGTCCTAGGGGTGCGTGGGTATCTCAGTAGGTTAAGCACCTGACTCCTGGTTACAGCTCAGGTCACGATCTTCAGGTCTGGGATCGACGCCCTGGGATCAAGCTCCTGTGTAGGACTCGGAGCTCAGCTTAGGGTCTGCTTGTCCCCTTTTCTGCCCTTCAGCTTCTCCCCCATTACTCCTCTCACTTTCTCTCTCTCAAATAAATAAATAAAATCTTAAAAAAAAAAGAACTCTCTCTAGTCCTAGATTCTAAATATTTTTCCCGATTTTTTTCTGAAAGGTTCATAGTTTCACATTTGACACTTGTTTATGATCAATTTTGCATTAGCTCTAAGGTTCATACTGAGGTTCATTAAATAAATTCTTTTTGTCTATGACTTTCCAATTGCTCCATTTGTTAAAATGGCTACTCTTCCTCCATTAAGTTGTTTTTGTTCTGTTGTCAAAATCTGTTGATAATATTTGAGTGGTCTCTGCTGGGTCCTATTAACACCTGTGGGGAGGGGGAAGGGAAGCATTGGGGATGCAGCAATTAGCTGCATCATCTCACATCATCTCATTAAGTCTCACACCTACCATGTGGAGGAGGTACAGGCTTAGCTCACTACCCTAGTGGGGGAATCAGAACACTACTTTCTGCTACAGGGCAGGGTATGGAAGATTAAACTCCTTGCATGCTCTGTCAACACCATCCAACTAGGAAATCAGAGTGACAGTTGATTCCATAAAGGGGAAGGGTATAGCTGGGTAGAATATCTGCTTCCCATTCCTCCTCACCAACATCATGAGTCCAGGCGGTATTTCCATATGTGTTTGAGCGGAATAAGTAAGTGTTTCTCAGATGTTTTCTGTTCTATTTGGCTACCCTTTTCCTAATCAAATGATCTGGAGGGACAGGCTTTTCCTAGAGTTTCTTTCTATCTGTTTCTATTGATATTTATGTTGGAGTCCTCTGTGATATGTGGAAAACAAAAAGAAAACCCAGAGAACTTACTATCATGTTGTTGGTAAGTCCTGAAATCCCTAGGCAGTGTGACTTCTTGCCACTTTCGAGAGTCTTATTCTGCTTGTTTGTGCTGTTATGTCCAGGATATTTTAGTTGTAAGAGGGAGGACCTGGGAAGAACAGTACTACTCCATTTTGGTAAAAACTGAAGTCTTCTAAATATTTATTATAAGACTCTAAGTATTGAGTCTATGAAGACATTCATTGCGCATTGTACTTCCATTATAAATATATTATTCTTCCAATACATGCAATATCTCCGGCAATCTTAAACATATATTACCTGAATGTTTCACAACATATGATCAAATCGCATAACTGAAAGTCATAGGTTCTCTCCAAACATACATTTTAAATTGGCCTCAATTCTTCTTTTTTTGTTGAAATGGCTTGGGAAAAATCTTACGCATACAAATGAGAGAATTAGATCCATTTTCTTTCTGTATTAGTATTTAAATAAGTAGATTCATTTACCCATTTTAAACTTTACATTTACACCGATTAATGTTTTGAAGTTTTTCTGATCTTTTTAATGAGTTTTTTCTGTGATATTTTTCTTCTTGTAGGACTGAGGATATATACATCTGTTATATAAGTGTTTTTTCACTAGCTGTTGTTCTATTTATGGTACATCAATGATACATTTGTAATGATGCCATTATATAAAACCATAAAAATATCTAGATTAGTACATTATAAATGATTATAAACCCTCTGTGGACCTCTTATGATTTAAGTAATCTCCTAGGTCACATTCTGGATCCCAGACTGGCTTCTTATTTGTTCCTTATTTTCTAATTGCAAGTTGCAGATGTTTAAATATATTTCTCTCTTCTATAGAATTAGCTTCCTTCCTCCTTGAGGCTACTGAAAATAAGCTCTTTTCAGTATAAGGATTTTATCACTAATTACCAGTGGAAAATAGGGCATAACAAAAGGCAGTCAACATGGAACAAGCTTCCAGAATCTTACATAGACACCCCCCTTTATTGCTCGGGTTGTTCTTCCTTTTTTCCCTCTTTAAAAAAGCAGCAGAATCATTTATTTCTTGTCTTCTCCATTCTATTACTATGAGAAAAACTGACTTTTACTCCTTCTCTCTTGTGTCCCTCACAGCTTCAATGTGACTTTCTTCTAACACAAACAAAAGTCATTACTGAAATCTACTATTGTGGTGCTTTGCTTCATCCCCGCTAAAACTGCAGAAGTGTTTCCAGCAATCTCAATATATAATTTATTTTAAAAAAAAGTCACCCTAGACTACGTGTTTTTATAATCCTATTAACATTTGTCATATTTAGAAAACAAAGGAGGTGGCATCAGTGGTTGGAGAGTTATTATAACACATTTTCTATTGTTCCTCATGATAGAAATTCCGCCAAAGACTAGAGATGGAATAACGTAATCTCAACTTCTGAAAACTAACAGTCATAGTTACTATGAAGCTAAATATGTTTTCAAATATTTCATCTACTTGCATAGGTCCTTTCCAAGGTTTGAAGATGGACCCAACAATGTGCTTATGTTACTGAATATGAGATCATAATATTCATACATACATATTACATTATATTATATATATTATATATATATGTTTTATAAAAATAAAATACTTAAGTGGCATTCAGTTTAAACTGCTATTTCCAACTGAAAACATTTTTAAAAAATCAATGTAATCTACTATATCAACATAAAAGTCATCTGATGCTGAAAAACATTTGAAAAAAATCTAAGATACATTTAGGATAAAAGCTCTCAGTAATCTAGGAATAAAGAGGACTTATCTCAATTTTTAAAAAGTATGTACAAAAAGCCTGCAGCTAACATCATACTTAATGATGAAAGACTGGTTAGTGTTCTGCAAAGACCGAGAATAAGAGAGGAATGTCTACTCTAACCACTCCTATGCAACATATTACTGAAGGTTCTAGCCTCTAAGACATTACAAGGATAAGAAATAAAAACCACAAATATTGGAAAGGAGGAAATAAATTTGCATTTGCATATGACATGTTTATATAGAAAATCTCAAGGAGTATTAAAAAAACTCTTAGAACTAAAAAGTGAATTCATTATGATTGCAAAATACAAAATCACACAAAATATTGCACTTCTATATATTAACAATTGACCTGTGGAAATGGTTATAAAAAATCATTAAAATTACTCCAAAGAAAATAATATACATGGGTAAGTAAAATATATATGATGTGAAATATCTATGCTTATTAAAATACGTACTCAATTTATATTGTGAAAATTACAAAATTCTGATGAAAGAAATTTAAAAAAAAAAGACCTAAGTAAATGGAGTGACATAACATGGTCATGGATGGAAAGTAATCATAAAGATATCAATTTTCCTTAAATGAATCAATAGTGGGAATATAATCTGGACCTAAACCTAAGCAATATTTTTTGTAGACATATAAAAAGTAATTATGAAGAGCTAAAACAATTTCAAAAAAGAAGAACAGGGGCGCCTGGGTGGCTCAGTGGGTTAAGCCGCTGCCTTCGGCTCAGGTCATGATCTCAGGGTCCTGGGATTGAGTCCCGCATAGGGCTCTTTGCTCAGCAGGGAGCCTGCTTCCCTCTACCTCTCTCTCTGCCTGCCTCTCTGTCTACTTGCGATATCTCTCTGTCAAATTAAAAAAAAAAATCTTTAAAAAAAAAAAAAGAAGAACAAAGTGGAAGGAATAATCCTTCTAGTATTAAAGCCTCTTAAATAGTTACAGTAATCAAGATGGTATGCTATTGGAGAGAAACAGACACATAGATCAAAGGAACAGAATAGAAGACCCAGAAATAGACCACTCAAATACTTCCAACATATTTTTAACAACTGAGCAAAAGCAATTCAGTGGAGGAAGGGTAGACATTTTGACAAATGAAGCAATAGGAAATCCATAGGCAAAGACACAACCTCAGTCTAAATTTCAGAGCTTTACTCAAAATTGATTACAGTCTTAAATGGAAAACCAAACATTTTAGAAAATGACTTTTAGAAAATCTTTGGAAACCAGTCTAGGCAAAGAGTCCTGAAACTTGATAATAAAAGCAAAACCCACCAAAGGAAAAATAGCAAAGTTTGATCTCATCAAAATTTTAAAACAATTTTCTCCATGGGCCATCTTGTGATGAAGATGAAAAGAAAAGCTACAGACTGAAAGGAAATATTTGTGATCCACATAACTGACAAAAGACCAACATCTAGAATTGTTAAGGATTCTCAAAAGTTAATAGTAAAACAAACACATAATCCCATTAGAACATGGGCAGACTGTAAAACATTGATGGTGGGATTCTAAAATAGAACAGTCATGCAGGTAAAGGGGATGCTAGTTTCTTAGAAAACTAAACATTTTCAAACAACTCAGCAATTGGATACTTGGGCGTCTGTCCCAAAGAAATCAAAAGTTATGTCCATACAGATGTTTATATCCATTTGTTTATAAACAAATGTTTATAATAGCTTTTTTATAATAGCCAAATACTGGAGGCAACTTGGACATCCTTCAATTGGTGACTGGTCAAACAAACTGGGGTAGATCCATACCATGAATTACTACTCAGCAGTAAAACAAAACTGTTGACACACACAACTTGGATAAATCTCAAGGGAATTCTGCTGAGTGACATAAATCCAGTCTCAACATGTGAAATACTATATGATTCCATTTATATAACATTCATGAAATGACAAAACTATTCAGATTAAGAACAGATTAGTGGTTGCCAGGGAGGGAGGGCAGTGACTGTTTTTATAAAAGTATGGCATAAGGGATACATGTAGTGGAACTGTTCTGTATCTTGGCATAAGGGATACATGTAGTGGAACTGTTCTGTATCTTGATTGTGGTAGATACACAAACATAGACATGTGATAAAACTGTACATAACCAAAGATACACCCATGCACACACATACCAAGTGCAAATGAAATGGGTAAAACCCAAATAATGTTGGCAGATTATATCAATATCCATTTCCTGGCTGTGATATTACCCTCTAGTTATTCAAGATGTTACCTTTGAGGGAAACTGACTAATTGTACTCAGAATATGTTTGTATCATTTCTTATAACTGCATGTGAATCTGTTATCTCAAAATTAAAAAATAAATTTAAGGAAGTCATCAATGTGTACAATAGATACCGCTGTGGGTAATGGGAAACAGACTGGAAGTAAATTCAATAAAAATCAATAGTTATCTCTAGGGGGGAAAAAACCATTTGTACCTTCTAAATGTCTCCCTTCCATCTTTTCTTCCAGCCTTATCTGGATTAGACACCATAGTCTAATGCTCCATAGCCATAATATTTCTTTGCTTACACTTTCACCTTCCTTGCATTCTCTCCCTTCATCATTCTTCCCTGGCAAAAATTCCAGCCTTGGTTATGTCCAACTCTTCAGACACTCCAAAACACCTCCCCTGCCTCGGAGAAGAAGACTGTGACAGGATAAAAACATACAACCTTAATGGCATACAACCTCTATGACCAAAACTCATGTTGTCTGCAGTGCTGCTACATACACCCTCCGTCTTGCCATTGTTTATTCATTCTCCCAGGCTCCTAGGTTCAAATTTCAAATTTTTCCTTCTCTTCCCAAAAGTCAAGAGCCTTTTTCTGCTCTTTATCTAATTTGGTGATTTTGTTTCTTTTCTCCCTTAGAAAATGAGAGCAAAAAGGAGAGAAGTTCCATATTCCCAAACCTGTCAACATGCCTTGATATTTTATTCCCCTGTTTATTCTTAGGATAGAATAGCTGATCATGTACCTCTGCCCAGTATTTGTGGGGGAGGGGTGGTCATGGTTAGTATTCCCTCTTGATCATTCCAGCTGTAGCTCAAAAATGCCAACTACTGGATGATACAAACATGCTACACTATCTTCCATAGAGAAAAGCCTCTTCTTTGACCTCCCTATTTTCCTTTAGTTACTTACCTAACATCATTTAGAAAAATACTTCTCAAAAAATCATTCCCTCTTCTCCAGGCTTTCACATTTAAACCTACTCCAATTAGCTATTCTTACCCATCATATATCCAAAACTGCTGGTGTTCATATTATCAACATCCTCCACATTTCCAAGTCCAATGACTGGTCCTCACTTCGAACATTATGATATTTGACACTATTAACACCATAATTAAAAAAGAAAACTTCTTATCTTGACCTCATAGACAATGATCACTGTAGGTTTTCTTTGTATGTCACAAACCACTTCTTAGGCTTCTTTGTAATTTCTTCATTCTCTTCCCTATCACTAAATGTTGAGGTTGCCCAAGGCTAAGTCCTAGGATCTCTCTCTCGCTCTCTCTTTTTTAAGATTTTATTTATTTATTTGAGAGAGAGAGAGACAGAGAGAGAGAGAGCATGAGAGGTGAGATCAGACATGGAACTGGGAGCCCGATGCAGGACTCAATCCCAGAATCCAGGATCATGACCTGAGCCAAAGGTAGTCGCTTAACCAACTGAGCCACCCAGGCGCCCATGGGATCTCTTCTTTTTCTGTCTATATTCATTTCCAAGTGACTTATTCCAGCCTCCATAGGAGTTCCAAATACTACGTATATGACTCCTAATTTCTATCTTCAGTCCTGATTCTTTCCTGAATTCTAGACACATAAATACAATCCTTTGCATCTTCATTTGGATGTTTATTAAACACTTCAAGCTTAACATGTACACTAGAGAATTCTTGATATTCTCCTGTTTCTTTTTCATCTCTCCACTCAGCCTGTTGTTTAGACCACAACTTTGGAGGCATCATTTGTTTCTTTCTTTCTCTTACCCTCTATATCCAATCCATAATCAAATTCTATAACTTTTTTTTTAAGATTTTATTTATTTATTTGATAGATAGAGATCACAAGTAGGCAAAGAGGCAGGCAGGGAGAGAGGAGGAAGCAGGCTCCCCACTGAGCAGAGAGCCCAATGCAGGGCTTGATCCCAGGACCTGAGATCATGACCTGAGCCGAAGGCAGAGGCTTTAACCCACTGAGCCACCCAGGTGCCCCAAATTCTATAATTTGTACTTTCAAAATATATCTACAATCTGATCACAAATTACCAGCTCTGATTAGTTTTCTAAAATTCTCTTTTCAGGCCACCATCATCTTTTATATGCTTACTTACTAACCTCCAAACCTGTTTCCCTGTTCTGTTCTTTGTTATGTAAGGGCTATTCTCCACAACACAGCTAGAATGACCCTTTTAAAATGTACATCAATTTATCTTTATTCTCATGGACCAAAATTCATGTAGAACTTCAGCCTGGCTTCACACTGTATCACTGGTATTTTAAAGTTATCTCATCCATGGGGTGCCTGGGTGGCTCAGTGGATTAAAGTTATCTCATTCAGTTGCATCATTTAGCCTTCTAAAATCAAAAGCAGATTTGCTATAATTGATCAAATAATTAGGCACAAATTTAGCAAGACTGTAAATGCAAATAATAAAATTAACTAAATGGACCTATATAGGTCCTATATAGGACACCATACCCAAGAATATGTTTTTCTATCAAGCACATATGAAACCTTCACAATATTTGATCATATTATAAGTCATAAAGCCAATCACCAAAATTTTTAAAAATCAGATTTACACATCATTGATCTGGAAATTACACAAGAAATTTTTTAAGAGGATGACTAGAAAATACCCAAATATTTGGAAATTAAGAAATACATTTCTAAGTATAACCCTGGTCAAAGAAGAAATAATAACAGCTATCAAATACTTTGAGTTGAATGGTAATGAAAATATTACATATAAAAGCTGTGAGAAATGACAACACTGAAAATAAAGGAGTAGTGATCCTTGAGGCTCTGACCCTTCACACACACACACACACACACACACAAAAGCTGGAAAGAACTAACAGAATCAATGTTTTTGGACTTTGGGAATTTATTTATTTATTTATTTATTTAAGATTTTATTTATTTGAGAGAGAGAGAGAGAGAGCATGAAAGGGGAGAGGGGCAGAGGGAGAAGCCGGCTCCCTGATGAGCAGAGGGCCTGATGTGGGACTTGATCCTGGGACTCCAGGATCATGACCTGAGCCAAAGGCAGTTGCTTAACCAACTGAGCTGCCCCGGTGCCCCTGGACTTTTGGAATTTAATAAAAAACGTAAAACAGTGCAGGGAAAGCTTAAGAGAGAAAGGAGCTGCTGCATTGTGTAAGAGCACAGTGGCAATTTAAATCGCCTGCCCACCATCTCCCACTTACCAGACTGGTGGCAACCATAAGATGGCAGCCCATACTGTTCCAGGTTGTTGGTGTCAAAAGGAGCAATAAAGGGCCCAATTCTCAAAGAATTGTGTTTTGTGTTTTGAGCTATCTAATACCCTCAAGGACTGGCATAAAGGTTTGCCTTTGTTTCATCTGATTTGAAGTGTTCCCAGGGCTGGGGTGGCTCCCTTGGTGGCTTTGTCAGAAGGATATGAAGGCAAAAGTATTGGCTTCGGTAGCCTAGGACAAGGAGTAATAAGAAAAAGACAGACTTCCCAGATAAAAAGCTTGGAAAGGAAGAAGCTGAGAAAAGAGATAACTTGAAAAAATAGGGGCTTTTAAAAACTCGTTCACACACTGGGTAATGGAGAAGGCCATGTGCATAAACATGGCTCAGTGCAGGTTCAGAAAAGGACTGAGAAGACCCTAAGCTTTCCCTCTGGCTGGCCTTCAGGTTCCATGCAATTAGGAATAGGCTATGGCAGAGTTTTAAAAGGCCTGGATAAATGTTGGAGTGAACCTATATAAAGCCAATCTATAGACTGGGAGAATTATTCTTTCTTTTTCTCTTTTCTTTTTCTTCCCTCACTCCTTCCTCCCCCAACCCCCCACCCACTCCGCCATGTGTATGTGTCTCTTTCTCTTCTTGTTTCCAAGAATTTAAGGAAACTGTTAAAATTCTAGCTGACCTTTAAGCTAACAAAACACAGACTTCAGTGGCCACATATGATAAAGACAACAGGGTTTACATGAAACAGTTTAGAAAAGATATTAGGGGCGCCTGGGTGGCTCAGTCAATTAAGCATCTAACTTTGACTCTGGTCATGATCCTGGTCCCAGGATTAAGCTCTCCATGGGGCTCCCTGCTCAGTGGGGAGCCTGCTTCTTCCTCTCCCTCTGCCCTTGCCCCCCACAGCCTTGCTCTCCTGTGCTCTATTGAGCATGCTCTCTCAAATAAATAAATAAAACCTTTCTGAAAAATTTTAAAAAGATATTAAATGAACATCAACAAAGCCAACAACTTCCCACATATGTATAAAAATCATTCTCAGTTGTATTATAGACCTAAATGTGAAAGATAAAATTGAAAAATATTTAAAGGTTAATGCAGAAAACATCTTCATTACCATGGAGTCATGAAGAATTTTTTAAAACAATTCTATTTATTTATTTGAGAGAGAGAGAGACAGAGAGAGACAAAATGGGGGAGGGTCAGAGAGAAAAGTCTCCCCACTGAGTGGGGACCCCCCTCTCCAATGCAGGGCTCCATCCTTGGACTCGGTGGTCATGACCTGAACTGAAGGCACTTAACCAACTGAACCAACCAGGCATCCCTGAAGCATTTTTATTGGATAAAATACAAATACTAACATAAGGGGAAGGACCAATAAACTAACTCATCTAAAATTAAGAACTCCTTTAAGAAAAAAAACCTTAAAAAAATAAATAAATAAATGAAATTAAGAACTCTTGTTCACCAAAATACAATATCAATGAATAAAAATGCAAGCCACAGAAAATATTTGCAACATATATAACTGAAACATAGTTACATCCAGACTAAAATTAAAAAATAATAATAATAACAAACTCTTGTAAACAAACAAAACCAGCAGAAAACAGTGGGTAACAGACTGACCTGGCAGTTTACAAAACAATAATCTTAATAATAATAAATATAAGAAAAGATACTCAATAGTATTTATAATAGGAGAAATGGAAATTGTAAATACAATCATGTCTACCTATACATCTTCAAACTTAGTACAGTTTGCCAGCTGATGGCAAACACGTAGTGTCCTAGTAATGTGGTTTTGAATAGATGTAAATATGAAAACAGTTTCCCACTATGTAGTTAAGTTCATAATGAACATAACACATGACCCAGAAATTACTCAGGTGTTTACCAGAATCTTTGTACACATTTTTTACAGCAGCACTGATAATGATAGCTTAATGCTGGAATCAATCCACATGTTTATCAACAGTATAAGAGAGAAAGTTATATTTTGACACAGAACTACTTTTCAACAGTGAAAATGAGCTACCTCCAATAACGCAGTAACAGTGGATGAATTTACCAATATAAAATTGAATGATAGAACCAGCACATAAAATGAAAATGCCAATGATTTTATTTCTACAAAGGTCAAAAAGAGGCAAACCTAAATTAAGTTATATAAGAGTGCATACAGATGTTTAATCTGCACAGAAAAGCAAACAAATGACTACTAATAATGACAGAATGAGGTGTAGTGGCTATTTGGATGTTCATTATTGCAGTTAGTTTAAATGAATCTATTAAGTTCTATGTTTTTGTTATATAGTTTATATTTTAAGGTAAGAGGTGTTCATAAAATACACTTAAGGTCATTATCAAAATGCAAGAATAGTTCTTGGTGTTAAGAATAGAACATTCTGGGGGTTCCTGCATGGCTCAGCGGGTTAAGCCTCTGCCTTTGGCTCAGGTCATGGTCTCAGGGTCCTGGGATAGAGCCCTGCATCAGGCTCTCTGCTCGGCAGGGAGCCTGCTTCCCCTCTCTCTCTGCCTACTTGTGATCTCTCTCTGTTAAATAAATAAATAAAATCTTTGAAAAAAAAAAAAAAAGAATAGAACATTCTGTTCTTGCAAGCATATTGTCCAGGAAGTTATTTTACACAGAAGCGAATAGGACATTATATGGCACATATGCTTGGGCAGCTGCTCTGGCGCAGCTCAACTATATAATGTAGGTGCATATAGAACACCTGGGAACTAAGAGGAGTATGAGTCTTTGAGAAAAGTTGTGCTTCCTAAGCACTCCCAAGTGTAAGGGGTTTATTATTATCTTGTAGCTAACTGTACCCTAGGCTGATGTGGCCTGGGGATATACCTAACATAGTAACATTAGGCAAATAAATGCAAGCCTTGCTGTTTTATATTTGGTATTGATCCAATCCATCTTTCTATCCATTATTTATGGAAAAGTCATTTTTGGAAACCACCTAAGATAATGTTTTTAGCCTTAATAACATTTATTGTATTATGTATGGGAAGTAACATGCTCGGTAAAGAAAATTGGGAAAATAGAGGAAAGCACACAGAAACCTAAGTCACAAGGTAGTTCTAACATCTAGATTATTAGTCAAGAAGTATGTAATGCATAGATCATATATGTATATCTATATATTATTGCTATTGTGTGAAAAATAACTGTATGTAAAAAGGTCAACTCCTTGATGTGGATACTGCAAAAAAATGTCCTGGTTCATGATTTGTCTTTAATTTACATAGTGTTTTTCAAAGCATTTTTTAAATTTAACATTTTTATGTAACCACTTCTATCAGAATTTTTATTATTAGCACCACACTCTAACCAACTGAACTAACCAGCCAGCTACTATCAGAATTTTTAATTATAGTCCTTATCTTTGGTGTCATGTTTTGAGAGCCCTTACTATCTCTAATTTACAAAGCTATTCATAGTTTTGTCTGGGATGTGTCTGGGCTATGTTTTTAATGTTTATATGCAATATAACTAGAACTTATTTTTATTTATTTTAAAGGAAAGGATGTAATTTTATTTTTAACTAAAAATGCAACCAATTATCCTAACACCATTATTTAAGTAACCTACCCATTTACTACTCATTTCACAGTCTTTGTTACAATATAAATGCTGATGTTTACCTTTCCCTTTACGTTAGCCTTACATATTTTCCCACTATTAAAACCGTACTATTGCTGGAATACAATAGGCCTTAATTATTAGAAGGCTATACAGCACATTTTAAAATATGACATGTCATTTTAATAAATTTTTCACTTCTTTCTTGACTATTCTCATTCAATTTAATAGATGTATTTTAAAATCATCAAGTTCCAAAAATATCGCTCTGCGATTATGTTTGCAATTGCACTTCTGCTTATGTTTGTTTAAGGAGAGGATCATTTTCTTTTTGAATTTGTCATTTTTCCTTAACTATGGTGTGTTTCTTCCCTTTTATTCAAATAATTTTGTAAGTATCTTACCTTATACTTTTTCTAACATTATAGCCTGAAATATTTCTAGACAAGCTTATTGGTGTTATTTTATACTTTTGCTTGTTTTAGATATTGGATCTCTTATCCATTTTAATTTTTCCACTTGACTTTCTAACAAACTTTTGCTTTGAAATTATTTTCGATGATCACTGCCTCTTGAATATTTATTTTCTTTGTAGCATTCAGGTTACTTAGTATTTTACTGAGTCAAGACAAAGTTGGACACACATATCTTTCCATGAAATTTACCAGCTTTTAGGTGGTAGATGCCTGCAAGAAAATAATTCAGCTTTTTCCTCCATCTAAACTGTTTTCTCTTCTATTATATCCTATTTACTTCCCATCATATTGCATTATATTTTGGCATATTATCCCTTTTCTGTCAGTAGAAGAGGGGAGGAGGGGGAGGAGGGGAGGGGGAGGAGGAGGGGAGATGGGGTCCTGGGGAGAAAAAGAAAAGAAAAAGGAATCTGTATCCTTGCCTTTATTGTCTCTTCTCCACATTTGTTTTCATTGTTTTATCTTAATCTCTACAATTTTTTCCAGTGGATTTTTTTAAAAATTAGGGATGAAATCAGAAAGGATGAATACCCAACTTTTGTAGCAACATGGACGGGACTGGAGGAGATTATGCTGAGTGAAATAAGTCAAGCAGAGAGAGTCAATTATCATATGGTTTCACTTATTTGTGGAGCATAACAAATAGCATGGAGGACAAGGAGTGTTAGAGAGGAGAAGGGAGTTGGGGTAAATTGGAAGGGGAGGTGAACCACGAGAGACTATGGACTCTGAAAAACAATCTGAGGGGTTTGAAGTGGCGGGGGGGTGGGAGATTGGGATATTAGGTGGTGGGTATTATAGAGGGCACGGATTGCATGGAGCACTGGGTGTGGTGAAAAAATAATGAATACTGTTTTTCTGAAAATAAATAAATTGGAAAAAAATTAGGGATGAAAATCTGTAAATAATTACATTATCCATGTAATTTACTTCTTTATCTTTCTTTAACTCATTGTACTCAGGATTCTATCTGCGGCACTCCATCAAAATTGTCTTCTTCAAGATGTCAGTGAGCTTCTTGCTACTAAATTTGATGGAAACCTTTTGCTTATCTTCCTGTTCCTCTCAGCATCATTTGAATTTGGACATTCTCATCCTTCTTGAGTGTCATTTTATCAACATCATTATTATTTCTGTGACTCCACATTCTCAATTCTCTTACTTTTTCTCCAAGTATTCATGTGAGTCTATGTTAGCTTTTTTCCCCTTTTATTTGTAACTTAAATGTTAATCTTAGCCTGGATTTTCTCCAGAAAGCAGACACTGGGCTTGCATGCAGTAGTTTAATTTGGGAAGGATTCTCAGGGAACAGCAAATAAGAGGCTGGGAAGAGTTAAACCAGGAAGGAGGGAAAGCCAACAGAAGGATACAGTACTGAGCTGCTCAGCACTGCAAGCAATGTGGCGCAATCTTGTTGGAATCCTTTGAGGGGCTCAAGCAAAAGAAGCCTCAAAATTCTAATGCTCAAGAGATAGAAGAAAGGACGATTTATTCATTAGCTCTCTTTTTGGTGGCCACATGGGTGTAACTTGGTCAAACGCTCAATTTTGTTGTATGTAAGTGCTGTATGTAAGTGCTGAGCATTCCCACAAGCAGTCCACTCTCTTTGGTCAAAGAAATCTTAAGACTGAAAGGAAGGAATGAGTATGTGTAGCTGATCTGAGGTGCATCAGGTTAAGGAGCAGGTTGTGGCAGCAGCAGCAAAAGTTGTAGAAATGGTGGGCTGAACCCATGTGAGATGGGAACACAGAAGTGCCTGAGGTGTACTCTAGTGCCTCTTCCATTCTCGTTCCATACATCTTCCGTCGAAAATTCTCAGTTGACCCTTCACTGTCCATCAATACTTATCTCTACCCTTTTGAAAGTTCCAGAGCTACATGTCACTTGTTTTCATACATCTATCCATGAATATTCTGCAGACACATGAAACTAATATTCAAAAGTGAACTCACTATCCTTAGTTGAGTACTAAGTGCCAGGCTCTGTTGTAGATTTTGATAGAGAAGACATGACTAAAACAGTTACAATATCTGCCTGCAAAAATTTATACTTTAGTAAGAAAGAAATTCAGTATAGGTAGTAATTTAAGCATGGGAAGGCAAACCATTAGGAAGGGTAACCAGGAGAAAGAGTAATATGGGATAGGCTAGGACATTTCATACTGAAACTGTCAGGAGTCTCCAACGGATGAAGAGCGGCATGGGCAGTGGATGCTTGTAAAAGTGGGTGGATCTGGTAGTGATTAGGAGGTTACTTAGTGAGATGAAAAAACCTCCAAAGGAAACTTCGTAAGTGGTCTGAAGACAGCATCTCAGGTTATTCTCAAATGCGAATCAGACTAGGTGCACTTCTTCCTCATTGTCCTCAGGATAAGATATAAATAACTTACAAGATCTCTGAAGTCCAGAGAGGATCTGAACATGGCTTACTTCTCTTTATTCTAACTTCGCCTATCCTGGTGAAGTCTATACTTCCATTCGACCGAATTTCTTCCATATCCCTGAATGCAAAATACGTTCTTCAATCGTCAGGGACTTTTGTACATTTTGTTCCTTCTTTCTATATAATTGCTTTATTCATCCAACACTCTGCCCTCAATAGTTCATCTGATCTTGCATATTCGCCTTCTGTTTTTTAAAGTTTCTGTTCAAATTACAGTTAGTTAACATACAGTGTGATATTTGTCCCAGATGTACACTATAGTGATCCAACTCTTTCATACAACACCCAGGGCTCCTTACAGCAAGTGCCCTCCTTAACCCCACCCCCTAGTTCACCCATCCTCTCACCCACCTCCCCCAGCGTCACCATCAGTTTGTTCCCTAGAGTTAAATCAGCTTCTTTGTTGCCTCTCTCTCTCTCTCTTTTTTCACCTTGGTTCATTTGTTTTATTTCCTAAATTCCACATATGAGTGAAATCACATGGCATTTGTCTTTCTCTCACTGACTGCCTTCACTTAGCATAACATTCTTTACTTCCATCCATGCCATTGCAAATGGCAAGACTTTGTGTTCCTCTTTATGGCTGAGAAATAGTTCATTGATTAGCAAGTTACTTTAGAATGCATTTAGAAATTGTTAGGACATGTTTATTGTATTATATTCTTCTTCCTTTATGTCATTTATGCCATTGCAGTGTTATTATTGGCTTCTCAGAAAAGCTCTTTTTTCATCTCAATGTTTCCTACTTGTATCATCTTCTATCTCGTATTTCAGAGTCAATATATACTTTGGGGGGGCATTTTATTTATTTATTTGAGACAGAGACAGTGACAGAGAAAGTGAGAGAGAGCGCACAAGCTGGGAGGAGAGGGAGAAGCAGAGGCTCCCACTAAGCAGGAAGCCTGACATGGGGCTCAACCCTAGGACTTTGGGATCATGACCTGAGCTGAAGGCAGACTCTTAACTGCCTAAGCCACCCAGATGCCCCAAAAGCCAATATATTCTTGAAATTATTTTAGAGGACAAAATAAGAGTTTCATAAAATTTCTTCCTATTTCTGCTATAACATTTTATTTTTGGTGTTTAATACAGCATTTTATATTATATTATATTATATTATATTAATTTTTTTACTGCATGGGAAAAAAATCAATATAATTAAAGACAAACAAACAAATGACAAACTTAGAAAGCATATTTAAAACTCACCCAAGACTTCTTTGCAAATCAATAAGAAAATTATTAACAATCCAATTAAAAATGGGCAGAGGATCTAAAGTTTTAATTCAGAGAATGTATATAAAAATGACTTCCAAATGTATGAGAAGATACCCTATATAATTCATAATGATAAATGCAAATTAAGATTATAAACAATAACAATAGTTCACCCATCATATTATATATATATTTATAATTATATATTATATTATATTTATATTTATATTATATATTTATAATTATATATAATTATATAATAGATAAAGACCAAATTCCTTTTCATGGCATTCAAGGCTCTGCAGTTGAAATGTCATTTTCTGCCATCATGCCTGTCCTTGAATTATGCTGCTATTTTGAAGAAGGGCATTTTTCTTTTCTGCCTCAGTCATTATGCATGTTTTTTCTTTGCTTAGGGTTCCTTTATATCTTCTGTAAATTACGTGGTTCTACTCATCTCTTACTACTGGGTGAAGAAACAATCACTCTATTCTCTTTTCTTCTAAGTTTTGTACACATTGGTGCATAATTGTTTTTACCTGCCTCCCCAGTCTGCTCTGATTTCCTTGAAGTGAGGGATATATTTTACTTATAACTGTATCTCCTTCATTGACACAGATCAAATGTTTGTTTAATAAACAAATGCCTTGAAATGAAAAGTTAAGTATTACAGGCATTTTATTACTTTATTAATGTGTAGTTGAGGTATATTAACTTACACATATTCAAAATGTGTAATTTGATGGGGGTGGGGGATGGGCAAAATGAATGAAGGGGAGTGGAAGATACAGGCTTCCACTCAAGGAATGAATAAATCACAAGAATAAAAGACACAGTATAGGGAATATAGTAATTCTAATAGTGATGTACGGTGACATGACAGATGGCAGCTACATTTACTTCTGTTAAGCATAACATACGGAGTTATCAAATCACTGTACTATACACCTGAAACTAAGGTAACATTGTGTGTCAACTATGCTTAATTAATTAATTATATATAGTATAAGGGGTATATAGGGGCACCTGGGTGGCTCAGTCAGTTAAGTGTCTGCCTTCTGCTCAGGTCATGATCCTCAGATCCTGGGATAGAGACCCAAGTGGGGCTCCCTGCTCACCAGGGAGTCTGCTTCTCCCTCTCCTTCTGACCCTCCCCCTTGCTCATGCTCTCACTCGCTCGGTCTCTCTCAAATAAATAAATAAGAAAAACAAAGTATATAATTTGATGAGTTTTGACAAATACATAAACTCTTTAAGTACTTATCACAATCAAGAAAAGGTACATTTTGACCTCCAAAGTTTCCTCATGGCTCTTTCTAGTTCTTTCCTACTCAATCCTCTCAACATCTCTAGGAAATATTGGTCTGCTTTCTGTCTCTAGATTAGTTTTTATTTTCTAGAATTTTATTTAAATGGAATCCTACATATGTACTCTAACTTTTTTTTTACTTCTTTCTTTCATCATATTCTTTTAAGTTACTTCGTGATACCTAATGTATCAATTAACTAGTTCTTTTTTTATTATTGGTAAGATTTTATTGTATAGATATACTAAAATTTAGTATTTTATCTCTAGTAATTTTATCTCTTCTCTTCTTTTAGGACATATATTAAAATGAATTAGCATGAAACCAGAAAGGGAGACAAACCACAAGATATTCTTAATCTCAGGAAACAAACTGAGGGTTGCTGGAGGAGAAGGGAGTGGGAGAGATGGGATGGCTATGTGATGGACACTGGGGAGGGTATGTGCTATAGTGAGTGCTGTGAATTGTGTAAGACTGATGAATCTCAGACCTGTACCCCTGAAACAAATAATACGTTGTATGTTAATTTAAAAAAAGAAAAGAAAAATAAAATGAATTAGCACAGGAAAACTTCATGCACACTTTGAATGTTATTTTGACTTTTTGACTCATGTTTAGACTATCGTGCCTCTTTTAAAATAATTCATTATGTAAGTATTTCTTTATTAAAACAGAACAAAAATAGAAGTTTCCATGATTTGAAGGCCTAAGCTCAGAACTGGCATAACCTCAGTTCAACAAATGTATTTTCAAAGCAAGTCACAAATTTAGCACAGATTCAAGGGAAGGGAAGAACAGACTCACTCCTGTAGAAGGAATGTCACGTGCCTCTTTGATGGTCATCCTTGTTACACAATTTATAATGAGAAAATTGATAGAGTTCTACCACCAGGGAAATGAATGCATGAAATGTGTTAGATTAACATAGATGAATCAATACATCTAAACGAGTACTGTTCTTGGTAAGGTAGTCCATTTGGATCCAATGCTTTAAATTTTAGTATTATATCAATTTCTCCAAATATTGATAATCACTAGGTTGTACGTAAAGTATCATTCCTTTATTATGACTCTCCATTGTGTGAATAAAACAAAGCAAGCAATTAAAGCATTAAACCTTCCAAAATCATCAATGTGAAGAATAGACTTCTGAGGCAAAGACTCAAATGTGATGGGATCTATTCCTTTTTAAATTTACTTTCTGCTAGACAGAGTAAAAGTCAGATATGGGGATTTTTCTGAAAGTCTCTAGCAACAGGTATAGTCTTTTTAACTTAAGCTGCCCAATGAGGAGTAAAAACAAGATGATGACACTGAGAAAAAATAATCATACATTTCTCCTTTACCATTTCTCAAGTATGCATTTTCTGCCTTTGTCCTGTGGTTTAAAAACAAATCAAAGAGCTAACACTCCAATGAAGATAACCAGAAGATCAGAGCCAAAGAGTTTTAAGTCAAGAGCATAACTTGACACAGCCAGAAATGTTTAGAGAATCTAGCACATGGTATCAGAGGACATGCAACAGAGATATTTGGAAAGCCATATCAGAAAGAAGACCTATTTCTTTGCCATTTTTTTTAAGGTGAAGGGGGACGTTTTACATATTTGGAACCAACAGCAAAAAATATCTTTAGTTTCTACATTTTACCTGCTGAATGTAGATACTTGGTACTTTTTTTTTTTTTAATTAAACTTCTTTCTGAAGACTTCATGTCAAAGGTATAGCAAGGGGATAGTACCAATTCCTATTCATCTTTTATGGCAATCATTCTCTACTGGCCTATGTAATGGAAATATACTGGCAAAGGCAAATTCTTAAGAAGAGTTAGGACTTAACCAAACTGAGAATATTTATGCAGAGTGAGTATCTAAAATGTGGACCTGAAGAAATATATCCTAATCCAAATTTAATAAAAAATATTTAAAAATTTGAACTGTTTAGGTAATCTGTTTTCATTGAAAATTTATTATTACATGTATATTTTTTGTTTATTTTTTTACTTTTTAGGAGGACTTTATTGCCCCAAAAAAAGTAAAGCCTCTCAAACTGAGGTTGATGTTCTTAAGATTCTTCCTCAAAAAACACAGAGTCCTAAACTAACAGCCCTGCATGTCTAGGTTAAAATGTTGCATATGAAGGAGATCCATATACTTCATTTATTCTTAGAGTGAGCTTCTGAAACAAAATCAAATTTAAAACCATTGGATATATACCCATCCATACAAAAGGCAGAAATATTGGCAGATAGAAGATAAAAATTTGCAAGATGGCACAATGCCTAGAGAAAAACATTACAAAATCTGGGCTCATCCCCAACTTCATCATTGACTTTCCACATAACCTTGAAGCTTATCATTTAACTCTTTCAAAGCCTTGTTTTCCCCAACTGTATAATGTGACACCTAAGAAACTTACTTTATTCATATGTAACTAAATGTACGTGGAATGTCTTTTGGGGATACACAAGAACATGGCAATATAGGGTGCCTTTGGGGAGTGCTCACCCATTGCTGAGTAACAGGTATGTAAAATATTTCTCATTTACTCCTTTTGCATTTTGTACCTTGAGCTTTTTATTGAAAAAGAGAGAAGGGGAGGAGAGAAGAGGAGAGAGGAGGGGAGGGGAGGAGGGGAGGGGAGAGAGAAGAAAGGGGGAAGGAAGGAAGGAAAGAAAGAAGGGGAAGGGAAGGGAGGGAGGGAAGAAGTAAATCTTGAAACCATTGACATTCATAGATAATCCCAAGTCTTTGGCTAACTGAAATTTATTTTATTCATAAAATAAATTATTATTATTTTATTCACACCTTAATTTTGAAAAAGTGTTTACATTTTGAAAAATGTATATGGTTTATCTTTAATATCATTTGGTATGGTTTGGTATGAATTTTTCATCTTACATTTTAAACACTGCCTTCCTCATTTTATCAGTGAATCTTTTCTGCTTATCATCCACCCTTAGCCCAAGAAACCAGGTAAACAGGTGCACAATACTCCATGAAGTGATCACCATGAAATGAACAGGAATGATGTTACCCTATCTATTATCTATTAATATAGAACCATCTGTTATCTATGAATACCATGTTGTACTATGTAATACTATGTTATCTAATAACATTCCTTGGACTTCTACAGAAGCTTGAGGAGGGAAGGAATTAAACATGCACCCCTTCCTAGCTCTCAACTTCTTGATGACATCATTCTACTTTTGAATATAGGCTGACTCAGGCCAAGTTATTTAGGGGTAGGAAAGATGGACAGATGAACACAAGCATCTTAAAAGGAGAAACTGACTGAATAAAAGTAAAAAAAAAATATGATAATTGACTCTTTCTGCTTGACTTATTTCACTCAGCATAAACAACAAAGCTTGGAACACTGAAAAAAAAATTAAAAAAAGTAATAAAAATGAATAAAAACCTTAAAAAAAAGAAGTGAAAAAGAGGTGAATCAACATATGGTGCATATGTGTTATGTCTGGATGCTGAGACCAAAAAATAGTGGTGCCTAGAGCAATGAAGAGAAGGAGGCAACATTTTATTAAGGTTACTGATTCAGCCTGTGGCCTCTAAATTCAACTGGGTATGGAAAATGTATGGATACTCAGAAGGAAAGACTGCAAGAAAAGAAGTCTTCTGGGGGTAAGAATTTTAATGTGTACAAGCCAGTACTTCAAAGACAAGCACCAAATTTGAAATGTTGCTGCACCGAGGTTCACATGTGTGTGTGAGATACAAGCTCAGTCATCCTCAAGCTTTTGAAGAGGAAGCAACAGGGGGTAAACCAGGAAACATCAAAGTGGCTGCCCTGGCTTGCTGGGGAAGGTGAAAAGCGAGGGGCTCGGTTAATCGCGCTCTGTGCGCTGAGGCCACAGCCAGTGGATTGCCTGCCACACAAAGGGCTCCTCTCATGAACTTCTGCTTCTCCTTTGGAAACATGCCAGTGGATGGCAGAGTTCTGTCAATGAGCTTGTACCCTTCTTCCTTAGCTATGAATCACTACCTGAGCCATGACTGCCAAGTCACGGGTTGATGCTGGACTAGGAGGAAATACACTGTTGATATTTTTTCATAAACTTCCTTAAGATATTTTCCAAAACACTTTAGACAGCCCTTGCATACACGTCTTGATTTAAAACAAAACAAAACAAAACACACACCAAACCCTTGCCTGAAACATCACAAGGGATTGTTGCAATGGTTCACATAATATAGTTATTTTCCAGACTCAGTTTATGCAGTGCACTTTCAAAAGTGCCTTTCAAGCTTCACGTGGGATAACTAGTGGTTTTAAAGGGCCAAGGAACACGGTTCTTCCCTCAAAGAATGTTGAGTCGTTCTGATAAGGTAGTGACTGTATCCCAGTCATTCCATACTGACAGTGGTCGCATGTTTTCTAAAATTCCAAAAGCTCAGTGTTACCTCCCTGATCTCTATGGCTCTAGTTTATTCCTTTCTCAATTTGTCCACCTCACCACCCACTTCATATTAGATTTCTTGAACACTAATGATCATATTATGCCCCTAGTTGCAAAGAAATTATCAACTGAGTTCCCTCTGGCTATACAGAAAATTGCAAATGCTGTAGTTTTGCCTAAAAACAAATGGGATCATCGCTTGTCATCCAGGCTTTCTCACCATATGCTCTAGAAGCAATGGAATATTTTGTTTTCTCTCTACTCATCTCCTTTATTAGTGCTGCACTTCCTTCTGGAATGCCTTTCCTTATGTGTCCTTAGGTATCCATGTGACTCAACCCTTAATCACCTGCCCAGCCCCTGTCCTCTTTACAGCTTTCCAAATACATCTCTATTCCCCACCTGGGCGTATTTGCTCCTGCACCTGCATTCCATTTCACTTTAAAAAATAAAGTCACATGGCTGTTCTGTAAGATATTTATTTTCCGGTCAGTTTTCATCAGTGCCTACTAAGCACCTTGTAGCTATAGTCACAAGGGCTTAGAACTGTTTATAAAATTAATATATTGCATTAATTATAGAGATTTGTGGTGGTGCCTGGGTGGCTCAGTGGGTTAAAGCCTCTGCCTTCGGCTCAGGTCATGATCCCAGGGTCCTGGGATCGAGCCCCACATCAGGCTCTCTGCTCAGCAGGGAGGCTGCTTCCTCCTCTCTCTCTCTCTGCCTGCCTCTCTACCTACTTGTGATCTCTGTCTGTCAAATAAATAAATAAAATCTTAAAAAAAAATTATAGAGATTTGTATTTTATTGACTATCATTTCAAAAATCAGTCTAGATCATTATCAAATTATCTCTCAACCCAAGCTTTATTCATGTTACTTTTACTTTCACTACATATAGTGAAATAAAATAAACCATTATATTTAAGAAACTATTGGGCAAAAAGTGAGCACTGTTAATTTCTGAAAGAAAGTCGACTTCTGAAAAACAATGTACTGGGGTGCCTGGGTGGTTCATTGGGTTAAGCCTCTGTCTTTGGCTCAGGTCATGATCTCAGGTTCCTGGGATGGAGTCCTGCATGGGCTTCCTGCTCAGCAGGTGGCCTGCTTCCCCTCCCGCTCTGCCTTCCTCTCTGCCTGCCTCTCTCTGCTTAATTGTGATCTCTTTCTCTGTCAAGTAAATAAGTAAATAAAATCTTTAAAAAAAAAAACCAACAACGTACATTTGAAAAAAGTACAAGAAAGTATCAATAAAACAAAACAATACATTTAAGGGCAAAGCAGACCAGCTGGAAGGAGTGGACATTAAAGGGCTTCTACACTCACTGCTCAGGACAGTTACAGTGTTTGGATTTGTCAGTTTATCCATTTTGCTTTACTCTATATTCTGCCATGACATAGCAGAAATCTTTTGTTGCTCTCTGAATATCATTGCTTTCAGAAATAGAGTGATCTCCCTCTTTCAAACTCAGCGATTAAAATACAACATAAAACCAGTTCTGTTGTTCTTGCAACATGGATCAGGAACATATGTTTACTACTTCCCAGCTTACTCTGGCCATGTTCTGCTGACTTCTTAGATTTCCGTTTTAAGGTGTTTCCTGAGTTTTACTTCAGTTGAAGACTAATCCTACAGACTACACCGCAGTTTCAATAAAGCATCCATTGGAATGGCAACAGAGACACGACACTTCAGTGTTCTTGGGCATGAAATCTCTCTACTGTGAACCCTCTTCCATAATTTTAAGAATATATAATATACACATGGTTCCTTTAAATAAAAATATCTAATAAAATACATGATAATCCATATTGACTGAATTGTCAATTACCTATGCTAATGGAGGGCGAATCAACAACTTGTAAAATACAACTGGTTTTGACACTCAGCTCATAAATTATATAATGTTCTAATTCTATATAAGACACAGTGTACACTTGGATAAGCTGGTTCACCTTTGCTGTTAGATAATTTATATGTATTTATTAAACTGATATGAAATGAATATCATTTTGACCTTAAAATGATTGTTTTCTTTAATGTTATCGGCATTAAATTCAGCAACATTATTTTCATTGGTCTGGGATTGAACAGACAGCTTCACTGTCAATAACTTAAGTTGTTGGTTTAGATTTGATACTCAATGACTTTAAAACATTTTTAAAGGAAAAAAATGTAAGTTCTCTAGAATATTTAATATTATCTAGACATATGGGGAATGACAATATTGAGTGAATCTGTACAACACAGAGCTTGTAGCAGACTGCAATGACAAAAACACTAGGAAGACTGAATATGTGAAAGAGAGAAAGCCTTTGTATCGTTCTCAGCTTTTTCTTTTCATGTTCTCCTATTAGATTTTCTGCATTTTATTTCTATACATGCCATAGCAATCTTGGTGAATATCAATGAAGTGATAAGTTGCTTCCCAGACAATCATGTGAATTTCTGAGGGAAGTGTTAACAAAATGCCAACCCACACTTTAAAAAAGAGAGTGTGTGTGTGTGTGTGTGTGTGTGTATTATTTATAGATTGAGTTACCCATTTGCCATAGTATTTTGATGGTAACCATGACTACACTGTGTGATTTTGACTGCCCAATATCTGCTCATCTCATCTCATTCTCTTCCTATTTACCTCAAAGAGATGCAAAAAGCCATTTTGATATAACAGTGAAAATAACAAAATACTATACTCAGAGGGATTATAAAAATAAAGGGCTCTCTTCAATTTTCTGTATCCCAGGGATTATTTGAAGAGTAATAAAAACTCATGGCTTTCAAAAGTGATATAAAATATTACTATAAGAAAAAAGGAGCCATAAGACAGTATCTAAACCAAATGATGAATAAGTTGACACATTCAAGTTACACACCAAAAATAAAAGCAACCGATCAGAAAACAAAACAAAACAAAGCCAATATCATTTTCAAGAGATGAGAGCCCTTTTAGAGCCTACAAACATATGGCAAAGGAATCACTGCTTTTTTTAAGCATAAAACAGCAAAAAAATAATAAAGCAAATTTCAAATAAACTAATACACAGTAGACCCCATTTCACAGAAACAGCTCTTTAAGGAATGATACAGTTTTAAAGTAGAGTTCCTTGCACATCTTACAGTCCAATTTAAACACTGAAAATGAACTCAAAGCAGCATCAGGTGTAATAATAACCATTCATACAGTCGGGCAAACCACTGTACATCCTGAACCAGCTCATTCATGTCTACTACTACAGCCCTGTAAATATAAAACCACTGAACAATGTATTGCCTTGAAACATTATTCACTAGTTCACTGGATTCAAATTCTGTAGCATTTATTGGTCTTTAACTGTGGGTAAGTAACTGTAGCTATTCTTGCCTCGGCTTCTAGACAGATTTCTTTACATGTTCTACATATCTCTGATTATAAAAGAAAGTATGATTCTGTTCAGGATGGCATAGTTACCTTACATTTGATTCATAATCCCTTCTTCAAATACCTAGGGAATATAAAACTTGGTTCAAAAAGAAAAAAGAAAGAAACATATATTTAGACCTACAGTTGCCAGATTTAGCAAATAAAATTAGAAGATGCCAAGTTACATTTGAATTTCATATAAATAGCAATTAATTTCTAGGTATAAATATGTCCCAAATCTTACATTGGACAATCCTACCTTGTAACTCTACTTAGACCAGACATGGAATGAGAATTAAATGCAGGTAAATGGGATGAAACATGGGTCTGCTGGTGACTGTTGTCTGGAAATAGGTAATATCAAGAATTTTGGTGCCAACTAGACAAAAGCAAATAAAAGTTTCATGTAAAAGCAAGGTCAAATTAAAGAAAAAAGATCAAATTCATTTGGCATAAAGAGAAGAACAGAGTTCAAAAATACTAAGCCAAAAAAATTCCTGTAAAAATTAATCTCCAATTGCAAAATGAAGAAATACAATACTGAGATTAAAAAGACCACAGTATAAACAGTTGGTATATGAATTCTATCAAAATAAAACTAATTTATTGTGATATTTGTAACACTGTAACTAATTTATTGTAACAGTCCAATTTTCAAACTACTTTGGAACAATTATTATTCTTAAGTGCATACACACATATTTATACATACATAGATTCCATTAAAGAGTAGAAGGTTATTGAGAATTTAAAAATTGATGTTAAAAAGAAGCCATTATTAATATACTAAAAGCCATGGAATTATATTCTTTAAATGAACTGTATTGCATATGAATTAATACCATTCTACAAAGTAGTTAATAAAAAAAATCAGTTAAAAATCTTTCTAAATATATGTACCTATATATACATTGTGTGTATGTGTATATTACATATGGGCACATTAAATATATATTCTTTTAGTTTTTATATATCTATATCTATATCTATATATATATATATATATACACACACACAGAGAGAGAGAGAAACATAGTAGAAAACTAAAAGAATTATCCCTTTATGAAAGACAGACAGATAAGGAGATTAAAAATATCAAAGACTACTTACAAGTCACTTTTAGAAGGGCACTTAGGGTGACAGGGATTAAGAAGGGCACTTGTGATAAGCTCTGGGTGTTGTATGTAAGTGATGAATCATTAAATTCTACTCCTGAAACCAATATTGCACTGTATGTTACCTAGAATTTAAATAAAAACTTGAAACAAAAGAAATATAAAAAATAAAATAAAATAAAAAGAAAGGCATTTAAATTGTTAGCTGATATCTCAAAAGTATAATGAGAAATAGTATCTTTGACGGTCTAAGAGAAATAACTGTGAACCTTGCATTCTAGGCACACACACCTATCCATCTGAAAAAATATGTGCCAAAGAATGCTCAGATTTCACCAAAACCTTGTTAATTCTCCAGAACACATATTTGGACTACTTTCCCTTTGCTTGTTTAAAATTAGGTAGATCCCTGTCCGAGTTCTGGTCAGTGAAATGTGTGTGGGCTTATATACACCACTTCTTGCTATAACATGCAGTTAAATAATCCTTCATGCTTCTTTCTACTCATATGTTTTCATGAACTTGGAATCCTAGCAAACGTAAGAGACATAGAATAAGAAGGAATACCAAAATCAACAAATGGAAGGCTGCTTGCTAAATACTCCATTCTACTTAATATGAATGAAAAATAAACCTCTATGATATTAAGCTATTGAAATTAGGTTTTGTTTGTTATAGCAGCAGACATAACAAAAACATTCTAGGATAAACAAAAGCTGTGTTTACATGCAAAAGACCCACATTAGGAAAATCTAAAGAATTAACTTCATTGGGATATAAAAGGAAGTGAGAGCAAAGAGCAAGAACATCCATAAATAGGTGGATAAATCTCTATAAATATTGATTGTACATAACAATAATACCTAATATAAAAGTATAAAGGCTTCATTAAAGTAGTGGATAAAATACATAAGTAGGAGCATAGAAATCTGAATAAAAGCATTTGCAAAGGAAGGTACTACTGAAAAGGAGGATAATGATGTTATGACTGTGTATTGTTAAATATATGTGTTAAAATATCTTGACTACTAAGAAAAATAATAGGACTTTTTTCTAGAATTTCTATACATATAAGAAGAAAAATGGTGAAAAAAGAGTGATATACAAGAAAAAAAGCATCAAATAAGATTGAGAACAAAATTGATTAAAAAAGAAATAAAATTATATAATAAAGCTGAAAAATTTGCATGCTAATGTAAATACAACAAATTTAAACCTAAAGATTATAAAAATAAATTTTGAAAAATACATCTCTATGCTATTTATGGAATGCACATAAAATTATTACATAAATAATAAAAGTCAAAGTATGGGGATATGCATATGTCATGAATTTGCTGAACAATATTCTATGAAAGATTAATTAATAGTATGGGGAAAAGCCAATCTTAAGATGGAACAGGTCACTTAATAAAATTTCAGTTAACAAGAGTGTTTCAGTTCACCATAATGACCTAAATGAAACAATTACTTAGCTCAATTTTTTATGGAAGGTGACCTCTTAAAATTAGAGAACATACTTAATTTCTCAGCACACATTAAATGTGAAAAAAAAATGATTATACATGCATGGTCACAAAGCTCGTTTTACCAAACTTTTAAAAAATGGATTTTGGAAATGATACTATTATGCAACCATACAATTAATTTAGAATAACGTATTTAGAAATTTAAAAAGAAAGTTCTAACATCTCATGCCTCAAATAGGTTGTATTTGAAATTAAAAACACATAGAAGTTAAAAACTTGTGGGATCCCAAGAACGCCCAAATAGAAGAAAATAAGAAATTGCATAGGATATAAGAAAAGATCAAGTTAATAGCTAAACATGGAATTTAAAAAGTTATAAATGAATCATAAATCAAAAGAAAGTAGAAAACAATACTTTAAAGTAGGTAAGAAAATAATTTTCAATTACATATTATATAATTCAATTACACAAATCAGAGATAATTAATGGTGAGAAATAGAATCTGAGAGATAGGTAAAAATTATACCTTTTGCAAAATTAAGCAAGAAAATAAGAGAAAACATAAATAAATGGTATCAAGAATGAATTTTATATAATCACAGATGCTGTATTTAAAGCTAGTAGATATTAGGTATGGATGCTATAGTCTACCATAAGCAAATATGTTTAAAGTATTAAAAAAATAAAGTAATTGGATTAGAAAATAAACAACTTACTTGAATAAAAACACTGGGTTCTAATGAGTTTGTAAGAGTTTCATCAAATACTCCAAGACAATAGAGTTTCAAAATTATATGCTCTTCTAGAGAATACAAAAACAGGAGCTATTCCCCAAGATTTTCATTTATATTAGTTGTAAAAATCTTTACTGACAAACCAGAGAAGTACTGAATAGGATAGGGAAATGATAAGGAATTGTGACTAAAGAGACTATAAATAAAGAAACTTTAAAGAAAATATTACAAAAGTTAGTATAACATTATTTATGTTAGTGATGAAAATTTCATTTCATACTAAGTAATTGATTATTATAATTCACTGTTAACATATTAAAGGAGAAAAACCATGTATTCTGCTCACTAAATGCAGAGAATATTGAATAAAACCCCAAATCAGCCATGATTCATAATAATTTAAAAAATCCATTTAGCTAAATAGGTATGGAAGTAAAAAGGTTTTAAACTAATATATGTCTATTAAAATGTCCTACGCTACAGATACTAACTGATGAAACAACAAAATCATTTCCTTTAAATAAGGTACAGATGCCTGCTACCTCTTAATTCAACCTTCTATTAGAGGTGCTACTAGTTCAGAAAAATTAGACAAAAAAGAAAATTATTGAAAAGATAGAAAAATTGTTACTTGCAATTAATACATTTTTTTATGTAGCACATTCAACATAAATTATAGATGAGCTCAAAAATGATTTAATGAAGTTTCTGGTTATATAATCAGTATAAAAGGACACTTGCTGTTTTGTCACAAAACAAAAGTTAGTTAGAAAATTTATCTTAGTAATAAAAAATTCTACTGTTTTAAAAGAGCATCCCAAAGCATGAACTATACAGAAATACATTAGCAAAAGATGTTGAAGTCTTTATCAAGACAATTATAATGAAAAGAGGTTAGGGAAAACCTAAATTAATAAATTAAAAAAACCACGTTGTTGGAAAAAAATAAAAGCCTCAATATTGTAAAGCTATCATTTCTTCCCAAATTATTCAATAGGTTAGGCATGCTTAAAAGAAAAATCTTAACTTTTTTTTTTTAAGATTTTAATTTATTTATTTGACAGAGAGAGAGCAGGAGAACACAGCAGGGGGAGGGGCAGAGGGAGAAGCAGGCTTCCCAACCGAGCAGGGAGCCCGATGTGGGGCTCAATCCCAGGACCCTGGGATCATGACCTGAGCTGAAGGCAGTTGTTCAACCAACTGAGCCACCCAGGTGCCCCAACATTTTTTTAATGGTACTTAGGTTGATTCTGAAATTTTTCTAAAAACAGGCTAATAATAAAAACATTCTAAAGGAGGACAAGACCTACTGAAATCCATGGTAAATAACTTACTCTATTGTTAGTGCAGGGTCCAAAGAATCAATAGGTGAAACAGCATAGGGATTCTATAGTCAAAGCCATTAATTTATGAAAAAAATTGATTTTGACAGACTAGACTTTGCAGAACAGCAGGGGAAATAATATCCCATTCACTAAGTGGCAAGGGGAAAGTGTGTACATATGTAAAAATAAGTAAATAAATATCCTTACCCCACAACATACACAAAATCATTTTCTATACAGATTAAATGTTTAAATGTGAATGACAATAATGTACACATTTAGAAGATTCTGTGTGTGTATACATATACACATATATATTCATAATCTCATGATTATATGTATCTCATGATAAGGAAAGACTTTTTTTTTAAAGATTTTATTTATTTATTTGCTAGAGAGAGACAGAGATAGTGACAGAGATAGCAAGAGAGAGCAGGAGCAGGGAAGAGAGTCAGAGAAGCAGGTTCCTCTCTGAACCGGGACCCCGATGTGGGGCTCCATCCCAGGACCCTGGGATCATGACCTGAGCCTGAGCTGAAGGCAGAGGCTTAACCGACTGAGCCATCCTGGCACCCCAAGGAAGGAGTTCTTAAGCAGGAAAAAAAGAGAGAGAGAGAGAGAGAACTAAGTAAATAGTTGACACCTTCCATTAATTTAGGTGTCCTTGAATGTCTTAGAATTGGGGTAGAGGGTTGGAGTTTGGGTGAGCCCGGTGGTGGGTATTAAGGAGGACACATATTGCATGGAGCACTGGGTGTGGTACATAAACAATGAACTTTGGATCACTGAAAAAAAGGTTTTTTTAAATGCAAAAAAAAAAAAAGGAATTCAAATTTTCTTGACAAAGAACTTGAACAACTTTTACTACATTTATTCTATTTATTGCTATTGGAAAAGGTAGGTTATATTTTCTTTTCTGTAAGTACACTTTCTACTGTTTGCTGTGTTGTAATGGAAACTAGAAAAAGGAGACCTAATTAAATACAAAATAAGCAAAAGAAAGGAAATTATATAAAAAAGAGCAGAAATTAGATAACCAGAGAAAAGCATAACAATGAGGATGATTTTTTAAAAATCTGAAGTTACTTCTTTGAATGGCACAATCAAACTGATAGCCAGATTGTTTAGAATAAAAAAAGAGAAAATACAAATCACCAATATGAGGAATGATAAGCTCAGTATTGTTAACATGTCTATTCTTCCCAGTTGATATATACATTCTATCCAATCAAAATCAAACCCAGCAGATTTACAATTCTATACCTCTATGTGGGAAACAACACAATTTTAAAATATATATGCAAAAATCAACAGAACTAAAAAAATAACTGAAGGAATTCAAAATTGAAATGTGAGTCTTTAACATACATTCTTGGATAGTTGATAGATCAAATAGAAAAGTAACCAGTATGAATACTGAAGATAAAAAAAAAAAACTATTGATGAAATTGACCCATATAAAAAAGTCAAATGGTTGAGGCACAAAGATATTGAAAATAAAATTTTAAGGATTTAAATTAGCATGAAGAAGATCAAGTACCTTGGAATAAATCTAACAGACTAAAAATTACAAATTTTACAGAAGATATTTAAAAGGACTCAAATAAAAGGAGAGAGATTATCTTCATTGATGGGAAGATTCAATATTGTAAACATTTCAATTATTCCCAAACTGGTTTTTACATTCAGAGATAACATTTTTACATTTCAGAGATAACATCCACAATATTTAGGAACCAAAGAGATGTAAAGTAAGATGGAGAAAGATGTGATGAGGTTTCTTAAGTTTTTAAATCTGGGTGGATAAGAGGGTCCAATGTCCTTGCACCATGTTACCTGTTCCTTCCTAAATTTGAGATAATAAATGTTGACAAACAGAATTAGTCATACACTTTCTCTTGAGATTTCCAGACATATGTCAAAATTATTCTGAGATATTTTGGAATGGACAAGGATCTTGAGGTAAAATCTCCAAAAATTGCTGCCCCATGGGCAAGGTAACAGGATTTGGTTGCAAATTCAATCCATATTTAGGGCAGGATTTTCTTTATAAAATATAGCATTAGTCTAAGTTCACTACTCCATTCATTTTACTAACACCTCAAACAAGGCATCTTCATCAGGACTAAAGAAAATGCACAATCTAGTTGTATTGAAGAATTTACAATTTTTAAGTATTATTACATCTGCCAATGGGCAAGACATTTTTTAAAAAATAACTAAGAAAATGATGGTTGATATAACCCAAACAATACTGGCCCATAAACCAGGTTATGGGAGGGCACTGAAGAAGTTGTTAAAAATCATAGTTCAGTTGATAGATTTTTGGACTCTATTTTTATACATGATATTCATCAAGTAGCTGTTTTTAACCCACAAGTAGTGAGGAAGCCTGAGCAACTGTGGCTTTATTGCTCACAAATCCTATCCACACATTATGCATGGATATATTTATATACACATATTAATATACATATATACATTATTATATTTATTATATATACATTATTGATTGATTAATATGTAATCTCTAATATATGTATATAATTTTTAATTATTTCTTTTATTTAAAAAGTCATTCGCAATATATCATATCCATAGATTAACTTTCTGTCAGATGGCATAATGTTTTAAGTATTTGGAATTCCATTCTTACATTTAAAAGTCAACTGGATTTCACACTGCAGATGAATTTATTTTGTTCTTAATCTTTTCCATACTGAAGATGTAGTAGGTCATCTGAAAGCATCCAGTTTGATTACAACCACATAATCTGTGCCTTTTTTAAGTATTGGTGTTGCACAAGTGGTTTTTATTTCAGAAGCTAAGAAGATGACAGGTGAAAAAAAGGAAAGATAGGAGAGTTCTGTAAATTGCCAAGACCTTTTAACAAAGACCAAGTAAGAGAAGCCAAGGATACCAGCTAGTGATGAAGTACTATTTAAGCACATTGTGAACTACATGGTCATGCTACCCCTCAACCCTCTGGTCATGCTGGGGAAAGTCTCTTTTCTCTAGGGCCCTAAATGCTGACTGACCCTAAATGGCTCCCAGTGAAACAAATGAGGACTCAAGTGCCAAAGAATTTTGAAATTGATCACAGTAAATATTCAAGTACCAAAGATATGTGTGTGTGTGTGTGTGTGTGTGTGTGTGTATGCATGAGCACTGCTTTCATTAAAATGTTTTGTCATTTAGTATTGCCAAATTCATGAGACTTTCTGTCTTTAAGCACCTTTTCTATCAATGATATTACAAGGGTTAATCCACAATAATTGTATGTATCATTACAACAGATATTTTATGAACAAAAAATTCTGGGAAATAATCTAGAATATGATAATTTATCATATTAATGAGAAAATTGTTTTATAATGGATAATAATTATGAACTTTATATTAATAGGTAATCCTTTAATGATTAATGTATAATCTAGGTTTTATAGTCCACAAAATGCTTTCCCATGTGCTTTTTCATTGGATTTCCAGCTAATCTGCTAAGTTTTATTAAAATTTTATAAATTTTATAATATACAAATGCAGTAAACAAAGTTCAGCTATGTTAAACAGCTTACTAAAATATCATACCTTCTAAGTCTCTGATTTAAAACCAGGTTTCAAAACTAGATATCGACCCTATAAGTAATTTTCTTTTTTTATACTGTGTTTCTATGATATAATGAAGACATTGAATAGGTCATTAAATTTTATCTGTTGGAAGATTAACATTCTGTCATGTCAAGGTATTCAGACCCATTAAATTCTATTTTAACCCAAAAATGGGGCTGCAGGGGGTTAAATTAGATTGGCTGGTAATGGTGGCATATTCTGATCATTTTATAATTTTAACAATCACCACTAGCTCCTGTTCTCTCTTGTTTTTGCTTTTTTTTCACACTAAAATATCCTAGGCTCTTGAGATGCAGTGAAATTTGAATGTAGGGAGAAAATGGATTTGTGTGTATGTGTGTGTGTTATTCACAATGCTCTGTGTAAAAATATCCTTAATGAAAGAGGATCAGAGTTTTTCACATCATTATAACAAAACAGAGCATTTATGCAAATGTTTCCATTGAGTGTTTCCATTATCAGTCTATTCTTCATTGATTCATGGAACAACAATATCAACTTGATACCATAATGACTTAAAAAGAACACTTTTCCTTGAGCAAATAAAACTCAGTGACTTGCTTCTTTTTTGTAGTAAGATACTCCTAAACCCTCTGGATATTCTACAGCTGCTTCCATTCATAAAAATAAAGAAAGGTAAACTAGACCAGAGGTAAAGAAGATACAGAGTATATTCTCTTGCCTCATTCAGTATGACGTCAGCAGAATTAACATATATAATATCAGTTCTACAGTTGTCATAAACATCAGCTCAATTATTTTATGGTGAAATTCTCTTGTAATCCATAGATTCATTTTAAACCATTCATTGAAGTGCAAGACCTGAAATGTGAGCTATAAAGACTTCATAAGATTTAGAAGATAGTAAGCAAATGACTGGATTATGGTTTAGTAAATCTTATAACAGAAAATGGTACAGTACACAAAGTGGGATGAGCAAAGTTATTTAAGGGTAGGGATCAGTATTTCCCAAAGGAGGATATATACAGGATTTGTCATGAAAAGTCAGAAAGAGGAAGTGGCTTGAGCTTGGAAGCACTGAGGTTAAAAATATAATCCAAATCAGATGTGTTCTAGGAACTGTACATAATTCACTAAGCCTGGTGAGTATGTGCGGCCATTGCAAGAGGCAAAGTCATTGAGATCAACAGAAGTCAGATCCCAGAGTTATATGATGCACTTAGGAATTTCGAGAAGGAAGAGTAGATGGATGAGAACCGTCAATATGGATTCAATGTGAAGAATGGAAGGGGAAGGAGAGAATGGAAACAATGGGAATCAACTTGACTATTTCAACAGCACAGCTAAAACATATTGTAGACCTGAACTAATAAGGCAGCAGCCAAGGGCAAGGCAAGAGTGGAAGGAGATAGAATTATAAGGACTTAGAACCATGAAATTATTCAGGTGTCCATGTAAGTTGCATTTGTAGATTTGAGTTTAAATATCTTGAGTTTTCTTGTTTGCTTCTCTTGTTGTTGTTGATTGGTTGGTTTATAGTACTTTATCATTCTAAAAAGGGTAAAATGTGACTTCGTACTTCCTCCCATTTTCCAATTTTCTAATTTTCTTTTGACTTGCTACCTACTTAGTTTCCCTCAGGCTATGCTTATATTCTCAAGATGACCCTTAAGAACCTGAACAGTAAACTAAACTGATAACTTCCTCCCCACCTTATTATATATATATTTTAAAAGATTTTATTTATTTATTTGACAGAGTAGGCAGAGAGGCAAGCAGAGAGAGAGGAGGAAGCAGGCTCCCTGCCGAGCAGAGAGCCTGATGTGGAACTCAATCCCAGGACCCTGAGATCATGACCTGAGCTGAAGTCAGAGGCTTAACCCACTGAGCCACCCAGGCGCCCCTATTTTTTTTTTTTTTTCCAAATGGCACTTCTATGACAGATGGAAATGATTAACATGCTAAATCAAAGATTTCCAAAATTGATTCATAATAGAATCACCTGGATTACCATTGTGAAAGAATAAAAGTCAGAGCTAGAGAAACAGGACATATAATCAGAGTTAAGATTTACTTTTTAAAATCTTTAAATATTAATTCCCCAGCAGATTCCTGTGTTTCTCATATAATTATCATCACAAAAGTAAATGCAGACTTACAAGCTAGTTTAATACCTTGGTTGTCACTGAAACAGTCTTTCTGAGTTTTAATCCATTACTTTTTGTTAAGGAATACAGAGTTTATAAGAAATATTTTGTAAACTGAGGGAAAGCATCTCAAGTTTAAAGTACCAGACATGGAAATTCTTAATTGTTAGGCGTTTTCTCTGTGGGAGTAGAAAGGATGCACTGGATTCTACCACCTCACGTTGTCCTTCATTTTTGTTTCCATCTGTTTTTAACATTAAGCTCAACTGCTCTGTCATTATTGTTAAGGCTTCTTTTCTACAGTTAATCTTGTGTGCTGACCTCTATTTCTAAGCTTGAATGGCTCCCATCTAGAATACGTTGTGTAAGAACTTGGGTATCAACAACTATGATTCGGAATACAGAATCATAGTTTCCTTTGTTTCCAGAACAGATAATACACGTGCTGAGGATAATTCTTCAGTAAAGACACTAATCTGCTGCTTTTCAAATTAGGTATTCAGTTGAGGTGTTACAACAATAAAATCATGGTATTTTTCAAACATGAACAATATGCTTTGAGGGAAATGGGTATGTTTTTGTTATCAGCCCCCACCAATCTGCAAAAGGATCTACATAGGTTTAACCATCCACTAAGTATACATTCTCAATTCAAATCAGTCACTGATAACTATGGAAGACTAAATTTAATCTATAAACTCAACTCAGTTTTCAGAATAAATGCTAATAAACTCAAAGCCATGGCTTTTATGTTACATAGGAGAGAAAAGAAACAATGTTTAGCAAGGGTCAATCATGTTCCTACCATATTCAAAAAAATTTACACACACAAAATAATATTATTACCCTGTTTATTAAAGACAAAACTGGGGCCTACAAGAATGAATACTTCTTCCTAAAGTTGCACAAATAACAAAGCAGTGAGACTTGAAGTTTCTCCAACTGCAAATCCATGTCCTTTTTATCAGACTGCTATGTGGAAGCCTAGTAGACATTAGTGAAGTGGCAATGCTCTCTTGCTTGTTTTCTCCAGTTTCCATCTCCAAGAAATTCTTGGGATCATCTCGATCATGCCATCTCCATTCTGATCTTCTCAACCTGCTCTTTTCATCTCTCTCTACCCCACAATCAGATGACATCTGTCAGGACTTGCAACATTTGCTTCTCACAATTTGGGTGCAGGGTAGTAGTGCGAAGTGGCACAAAGTGGAGAAGAAAGAATGGTATCATAGGATGCCACCATTACTGTATCCTTGTATCCCTGCAAGATTTCCTCTAAGTCCCCTTCTTTTGACTTAGTTCCTTTTCTGTTGATATGCTGATAATGCAGTGTTACGTCACAATCTGTACACCAACTATCTACTTTCAGCTATCTGTGACAATTCCTAAAACAAAATAAGTAGGAAGACTTGAACACCAAAACCAAGATAAATGATGTAGTATTAACTAACTAGCTAACCATATCTGAGGAAAAAAACATTGCAATAAACTATATTGTTAATCTTTTCCTGTTCAAGAAATGTAGCATATTTATTCTGCTTACCCTAATGAACATGGGAATGTAGATGTCTGCATAAGTTTATTGCCAATTTATTTGTTTTCATGTCTAGGTAAGCTTTCATTGAAAACAATAAATTGAATTTTAGATAATGATAGGATTAAACCCACTCAAAACTAATTAAAACAAACTGTTGATCACTTGTACCCACTGAAAATATGCATGATCTTTAGGGATTTGTAAATTCTCTAGGGTCTCGGGAAAGTCATGATGAATGTACTTGATAAGGGATAATTAAAGTATTAGAGGCAGAAATGGATGACCCATCTGATTTTAAAATAAAATTGATCAATTACTATAGTTTAATTATTTTGTAGAATTATCAGATACTCATCAGTCAAGTGTATCTTTTATATTGCCTCTTCATTCCTTACTTGATTCATTCACTTAATTATTTAACAAAATAAATATCTAACCTAAAGCAAACATGTTTCCTATGTGTCAGTAACCATGATAGTAGTTGGTAATAGAACAATGAATAAAACAGACATGTGTTACCTTCACAAAGGCTGGAGTCTGGCTGAAGACATACATTAAAGAAATGATGATATAAAATATTTTCATTATAGTTGTTGGAAGCTTCATGATGAAAACAATCAGTGGATGCCATAATAGGGAAAAGCAAATCTATGTTAAAGCTATTTGAATTGGGCAGTTTTATGTGTCAAGACTGTGATGGGTGCTGAAATGTCTCAGAGATGAAAGATCTTAACCAAGCTATTATAACAGAGAATCAAATAAGCAGAATGCTGAGTGATAAGCATTAGCACAGAGTTATGTATATAACCAGGTAGACTCTCATAGGAGGAAAACCCAACAGACTGAGAGGGATACGATCCCTATGGGCATCCTGAATGAAGAATAGGATTTAGTGATATTGAGAAAACAACAAGAGGCACAAAAGTAGTGAACTGGAACAGCACAGGTGCTATTCATGGAATTGGCAAGGAGTACCAATGGAGAGATGGGTAAAGCCCAAAAGAGTAAGAATCTCGATTGATGTCCCTCCTGACTGTGGATGCCAGATATTATTGGTCTTGCCATATAATCAGAGGAGTACCATGTTTGGGTCCCAGAGGGCAACTTAAAGACGGGCTTTTCACAATGACTCTAAATTCCCTAGCATATTTAATCTTATCAGACACTCGTGTTGGTGTAGCAGAGATTTCAGTCTGTGAAGATACAAAGCATTTGTTTTTTTCTCTTGCATGTAGCAGCTACTTACTGCCACCATGTGGAAACCCAAGTTTATTTAACATGAATATCTAAATGCAGGTTCTTTTAGACCTACAATTGGCATGTTAATTTCTGTAGAGATAAAGAAAAATCCAGTGGGTTTTTCAATGAGGATCATGTGTGTCCTCTGTGATTCTTAGATTTAAACATTATGGTATTAGATCATATATTAGGCTATTGCCAACTCTGCATTATAGTCTGTTGTAACTTGTCCTTAAGGTTGAGTTTGTTATGCTATTGTCTTATTTTCTTATTTTACATTACTTAGGTTCTTCTATATAGTTTAACATTGCATGCTTAACGATGCTCCATTCCAATATTGTACCCCTTTCATTTTTCAAGTAATAGCTGATTTCTTGAAAACCTTTAATTAGTACTATCACCTCTAATATACTTCTAGCTCTGTCTTCTTTCCTATAAATACTAAAGTGTGTCATCATAAAATCCCGTCATCACATTCTGTGTAATATACAATCCCTGTTATGGGAGAAACATTGTTAGTTGAACCTAAGGTGTTCTATGACCATGGGTTTAATCTCTTGAAGGTGACCAGCCTAACCTGAAACTTAAAAAGCACACAGATTAAAAAATAAGAGCATTTAAGGCCCAGTACTGCGAGTGTGTGTGGTCTGTTTACTCTAAGACCTGAATCTTACAACTGCAGTTAAATTAAGCCTACCTTGTCAGAGAATCTGAATCGCTAGAAGCATTCTGGTGCTGGCATTGGCCGTTCCCCAGTGATTATAATATACAGGCAGGGTTGAGAACCCTTGCTCTGTATCAGAAAATTCCTTTTTGAATTTAGGTCATTACTAGAACACCAAAAGATTTTATTGAAAATAATTGGGCCCAAAATATCCAATGATACTACATAGGCTCAATATTCAGTTAATAAAAATCGACAAATGTGAGATGTAATAAAATATGAATTTCCTACTTTTCCTCCCAAGAAATTAGAGAAATCCCTTAGGTAGATGTAGCCAGGAGGACTGATTCAGTTTCAATATATTCCAGATTTATCTTACAATTGTATTATTCAGATTCCATTGTAACTTCTTCACTGAGTTTTGGGATACTCTAGTATCACAGCAATTTATAGCTGAAGAATTAGTTCACTCTATCAAGGTCCTCATTTCTACTTAAAATTTTATCTCTCTGCAGTAATTCCAAGTTTTAACTAACAGAGGGCTTAATCTATCAGTGAGGTCTGCTTTCTCCATAATGAACTTCAGAAGTGTCAGCTCTTCTTTTTATATAATCGAGGCATCTTTGAGCATACTTTCAATGTACATTTTATATTCAGTGACCTTGGTCATACATGAGGAGGGGGATCTTATAATAATTCTCCCTTTACAAGAATCATAACTTCTACATTTCAAGATAAAGATGAATTTCCTTCTCTGTCCCATAGGATGAAACATGGTGGCAGTGATATTGTCTATGTAATATAATTTTGAGTCATCCATGGCTGTAAACACACAAATTTTCACTTTTTAATTGTTTTATGGTCTGTCTGAAATATGTGGGATAACCAGATTTTCCATTTCTAACTGAATATTAATATCAAATAGTATATTGTTTGCCTTTGAAATTTATACTTTCCTTCTTATGGTCCTTTAATTCCTCTTTCACTCTATGTCATTCTAGCTTGATTTTGATATTTTCAAAAAGTTCTGGTAAACTGGCTTACATAAAATATTAGCAGACGATTAAAGCCTTCGTTAATTATGCCTAGTGGCACAATGGACTCTTCTAGACCAATGAAATTTTTATTACCAAAAGAATGAACCTCTGAGAGTAGAATGTAGTTTGGAGTGGAAGGTTAGTTGGACCCAGGAGAGCAGATAGTTTGTGATGAGATTTCATTTCCCAGTCTTCTCGCCTAGCCTCGCTCTTATTCAAAGTTGGATTCTCAGACATTTATAGATCATCTAAAATATGACCTGTGCTAAGAATTTGTAGTACCCAGCCCTGCTTGTAAAGGTATATAAGTAAAAAGATAACTCAATAACAGTGTGATAGAGATATGGCTCAGGTTTAGAGGGGTACATGTAAGCATGTACAGGTATGCCTTCTAGGGTTAGGGATTCTTAGAAGAATACTCCTAAAGTGGATTCTAAAAGACAAACAGAAACTACTCCAGAGAGGAGAAAGATCATTCAAGTAAATGAATCAATACAGCAAAAACAGAAGTAGCAAAGTGTGAGAGACATGCTACCTTTCCAGAGCCACAAGTAGTTTGACATTTCTGAAATAGAAAATAGCAAGTCAGAAAGTTGCTAGATGTGAGGCTGCTGAGGAGCCTAAGAAAGTCACTGACCATATTAAATATCTCGAAGTATAATCTCCTGCCAAATTATTGTCAAATCGTGCCTTGTGGTAACCTCTCCAGAAACATGTTTTATTAATATTTACTTACATTGACACCTAATATTTTACTTTTTAAAGCCTTTTGAAGTTAAAACCAAAAATTCAAACCTATGCTGTACACAATAAGGAGGCAGATTTTTTTTTTTTAAACCAGAGGATTATCATGGCTGTATTTAGGTTTTAAGTAGCTCTCTCCAGTAGTCTTGTAATTCTGTTAGAATTGGGGGAACTGTGCCTTGAATTCTGTTAGAATTGGGAGAACTGGGGACGCCTGGGTGGCGCAGTTGGTTGGATGACTGCCTCCGGCTCAGGGCGTGATCCTGGAGTCCTGGGATCGAGTCCCACATCAGGCTCCCAGCTCCATGGGGAGTCTGCTTCGCTCTCTGACCTTCTCCTCGCTCATTCTCTCTCTCACTGACTCTCTCTCTCAAATAAATAAAAAAATAAAATCTTTAAAAAAAAAAAAAAGAATTGGGAGAACTGGGAGAACTGTTAGCAGGTCAGGTCTAGAATATTAAGTGACTTACCTAAAAGTGGCTGAAATTACAACAACAAAAAGTTGAGATTAATTGCATGATTACATCTCTACAATATCTCCTTTCCTTTGTTTATCAAGGATATGCCCCAGTGAAATCATAACTGAAGTAAGATCATTAATATACATTTTAATACAGCATATTTCTGTTTTGCAATTCTGAAATTATCTAACTCCCATAACCGGTAACCATACTAAGAGCTTGTGTTTGATTCCTACATTTGCTTTTACCCTGTGGTCTGGGTACTGTTCTGTCCCATTCTGAAAGGCTGATTTGTGGTTGCCTGGGGCAATGCGAGAACTGGACACATGCCTCTAGCACTTAGTAGGCTAGCTCCGATTCTTCACCTGGCTCAGGTTTCCGAACAGCAACTGAGAATAAGTCACAGGTACACATGCATTTCAAGCTTCTCCTTGTGGCAGGTTGTTCAAGTTCCATTGACCAAAGTCAAGTCACATAATCAAGCCTAGATTGAAAAGGTAGAGGAAAAGACTTCACAGATTTACAGGAAGAATGACAGAGTTACACGGCAAAGGGGACGCATCTAATTAGAAATCACAGAAAATTGTGGCCAATTTTTTTTGCATCCTGCCAGAGTATGTTTTCACCAAATATTTTATTTGAAACATTTTACAGTTCTTTGCAAACTCTCATACAATTGTCTCTTAGGTGTTTCTTGGGAGTACCTTAATATCCCTTGGTATGTAGGCAATAATAACAGTATGGACGCACTGATATTCATCGACTACACAAACTCGGACTGTATTTTGTTATGTTACTATGCTATTTCTTCTCCACGGTCTTATGAAATCTGTACTATTACTTTAGACTAGGAAACTGGAATTTAAAAGAGTTAAATTGTTGGGGTGCCTGGGTGGCTCAGTGGGTTAAAACCTCTGCCTTCGGCTCGGGTCATGATCCCAGGGTCCTGGGATCAAGCCCCGCATCGGGGGGAGGGGTCTCTGCTCAGCAGGGAGCATGCTTCCTCCTCGCTCTCTGCCTGCCTCTATGCCTACTTGTGATCTCTGTCTGTCAAATAAATAAATAAAATCTTTAAAAAAAAAAAGAGTTAAATTGTTGCTCAGCTTCAGATCAATAAAAAATCAATCAATCAATACAAAAATTCAGGGTTACCAATTATAATACAATTTTTTAAAGATTTTTATTTATTTATTTGACACAGAGAGAGAGATCACAAGTAGGCAGAGAGGCAGGCAGAGAGAGAGGAGGAAGCAGGCTCCCTGCCAAGCAGAGAGCCCAATGTGGGGCTCGATCCCAGGACCCTGAGATCATGACCTGAGCTGAAGTCAGAGGCTTAACCCACTGAGCCACCGAGGTGCCCCTACAATTTTCTTTTTATTGTGCTATGTATGATGTTAATAAAATGTTCTGTGAATTAGAGATAAAATCAGATGCCAAGGTTGAATGCTTCCACTAACAAAAAGCTTCTGCACACCACTTTGAATAAAAAGTGGGTTTCTGAAGGTGCCTGCGTGGCTCAGTCAGTTGAGCTGCCCACTCTTGATTTTGGATCAGGTCATGATCTCAGGGTTGTGAGATAGAGCCCCACGTTAGGCTCCATGCTCAGTGGGGAGTCTGCTTAAGATTCTCTCTCCCTCTTCCTCTGTCCCCTCTAAAATAAATAAATATTTTTTGTTTTAAATTAAGAAGGTGGATTTCTGTTTTCTTTGCATAGATTTAAATATATTTAAAAATTTTGTAGGACAGTACGTCATACTGTAAATGTTATTCTGAACGTTCCATAGCTAAAGTTGATTAAATAGTGTGTTTCTCAACATACCAGTGGAAAATATGCTACCCAAACAGTTTCTATTCTTAAAGGAAAGTATATTAAATTATTTTGTGATTTTTGGCAACCTACAGATCTACTGTTTGTCTCTTTTATTTTAAAAAAATGTTTTTGTTTAGATGTCAAGTGATTGCTGATTAATAATAAAAATAATGGTTTTGATGATGATAACAATAGTAGTTAGTTTTCTATGTGCCAAGCCTTTATCATGTATTTTCTCATTTAATTATTCCAAATTATCAATACGTACGCAGTTTGTCATTTCAAAGAAATATTCAGAGGGCTTACATAGTTCTAAAGATCTCACCCTTGGACACAGAAGAGCAAGGATTTGAAACTGTGTGTACCTGACTCTAATGTCTATATTCAATATATTAAAACTACTACTACCTCTACTACTACCACCACCACCAAGCATTACATATTGCTTACCCTAGTTAGATACCATCTTAGAAGATTTATGTACCTTATCTACATTTATGTATATTAACTCATTTAATCCTGAACATAATCTTAGATGCATCCCCACTTTACAGAAAGGAAATAAAGACTCAGAGAGTTTAGTTAACTTGTGTAAAATTACAACTATTAAATTATACAACCCATATTCTATCCCAAACAAGCTGACTTAAGAAGATAGGCATTTATCCACTATCTTAAATTCTCTCTACTGCAGTGATTGCTTCTGTCGTTTGTTTAACAATTGCTTATGCTGTGGCTGATTTCAAGGAGCGTGTTCTCATTTCCCATAATGGGGCCTATTTAAACTTCATCTGATGCATTTGCCCCCAGATGCCTTGTTTTTTTTTTTTTTTTTGTCTAGTGGTCATGATGACTTTATTTGTAAATATTGTAAAAATCTCATGGAAAGAACTTTAAGAAGCTGTGCAGCTTCTTGTATACTTCTGTTAATAGAAAAGTACTCTCTGTAATACTATGACTTATTTTGCTGAATTTTAAAGGTCATATTCCATGTTTGGCAAAAGGTAGGTCTTCAGTGAATATTCAAGATTCATATTTTAGAAAGTATCTCCCAGGCAGAAAGTATAAAACACACTGTTGAGAGCAGGCTGGCTGTTGTTTAAATATCCCAAACTTTGATATGGAGAAAAACGTAAATTATTTTGATAGCCTAAGAACAAAAGCTCTCAAACTTAGCCTAAGTAAGATTTCAAATGATTCATGCTTTTAAAGATTTGTGACTTTGATGAGAACTTTCTTTATATAAATTATAATTTGGGAAAATAAAATTTGTTACTTAAAATCAACCCATGGAGCACTGGGTGATGTATGGAATTGTCGAATCACGAAATCGTACACATGAAACTAATATAACACTGTATGTTAACTACACTGGAATTAAGATAAGATAAAATAAACCCATTCTTACTTTTTGTAACACCTGATCTCTTATTTATTGATTACAAAGAATTTAATCATGGAAAGAAGGGTAGTGATTGATTTAAAGTTGAGCTAAAACAAAAAATACTTTTTACAGTGATATATCAGTTATATAAACAAATATTGAAAAAAATACTTGGAAATTTGCTAAATGTAAAATGAGAATTTTTTTCCCCTAGATGGTAGGAATAGAGTTCATAATTTATTGTTTTCTTCTTTATACGTTCCTGGTTTATTCACTTCTCCTATAGATATGCACTGTATTTGTAATCAGAAAAAATTAATGTCTTTTATTTTAGAAGAAATGGACATTGCATAAACTAAACTGCACAATTGCAAGCTAAGAGTCTACATGTTATTACTAGAATCAGATCCTTTAATATTTTAAATAAAGTGATAATTTCATCTTGATTTTACACTGAAACATAGAATATAACTCCTTTCTATATTTATTTTAAAATTAATACATATTATGAGGTATTTTAAGCATAAAATAGTACAGGAGCAATAGACACTCACGTGCCCACTTTCAAGGTTTAATACATGTTAATATTTTGCCATATTTGTTTTATTTTCAATAAAACCTTATGGTTAGAAATGATACCTCCTGTGCCCCATTTTATTTGTCTAGTTCGTTGGTTCTCCAGGGATTACAAAATGCATATTTAACTTTCACAATCTCTTTAGACTCAGTTGTTTCACTTCAGTTGGTATGTAGATACTTAATACCAAATAAACTTCTGCCTCTCCACTTGTTGTAATTGTCTCATATGTTTTATCCACATATGTGGAAAAACCCTATCAGATAATGATATACATTTTGCTTTCAACTGTCAAATGTATTTTTAGAAACTCAAACGAAAATAGTTTATTAAATTTATCTATTTTATTGTTGTTTTTTTTGTTGTTGTTGTTCTTTTGTTCTTCATTCCCAGTTTCCCTGGTGTTCTTCTGGTATCGTTTCTCTAGTGTCTAAGATTTTCCCTTATCAATTGTTTTTGAACAAGTCTGATAGGTATAAATTATCTTAATTGTTCTTCATCTAAGAATAATAGTGTTACTTCACCTTCATTTCTAAACTGTATTTCACTGGATATAGAATTATGTCATGGTGGTCCCTGGCTTTCAATACTTAAAACTATTAAAACAATACTTAAAACTATTGTACACTCTTCCTTTCCGTCTCCATTTTATTTTGAACCACCGTTCCTTTATTGGTAATATGTCACATTTCTGGACACCTTCAAGACCTTTTCTTTGTGTTTTCAATATTTTGCTTATCATGTGTCTAGCCATGAGTTTCTTTGAGGTTATCATGTTTAGGGTTCTCCCAGCCTGTTGAATGTATAGGTTTGCACTTTTTCCCACACTTGGGAAGTTTTCAGCTATTATTTCTTTTAAGATTTTTTTATCACCATACTCTTCCCCCCCCCCTTTCTGGAAACCCAGGTGATAAAAATTCCTTAACTATTTCCTCAAATTCTGTTCACTTTTTAAGATTATTATCTCTTTATTATTCAGGTTAGATCATTTTTCTTGATCTATCTCCAAATTCATGGACTATCATCTTCGTTCTGCTATCAAGTCCTTCCAGTGAACTTTTTATTTTGGCCATTATAATTTTTAGCTGGTAACTTTCCATTTTGTTCTTCTTTACATCTTTTATAATTTTGCGGCTACATTTTATTTTAAAATTATTTCAAGAGTGTTCATGTTTGCTCTTAAGGTATCTGCTTCAAAGTCTCTATTAGGTAATTCTAACATCTGTATCATATTGTCATTGGCATCTGTTGATAATCTTTTGCTGTACAAGTTGAAATTTTCATGATTCTTTGTATGCCAAGTAACTTTGAATTGTGTTCTAGACCTTCTGAATAATACATTGTAACACTCTGGGTCCTGTTTAAATTCAGTGGATAGTACTGATATTTTTACAGGCACTTGACATGGTTAGATTCAGGCCGCAATATCCAGCTCAACTCTGTGGTCTATGTTTCAATCATCACTTATATTTTAAAAATCTTCTCCATATATACCACCCAGAATTCAACCTGAGAACTGTGTGGAGGTGTATACATTAGCTCATTTTTCTAATTTCCATGACAATTAGGATCCAATCCACACATCTGTGGTCAGGGATACTTTTGAGTTTTCTGGCTTTGGATAGCTGGATGCATTTTATGTTGCAATCAGAGCAAGAAAATGAAAAAGGGGGCACATGTTTGGTTTTGTGTAATGAGAAGTCTAAGAAGTTAAATTCAGATCATGAAGACATGAGAACATGAGCGTGTTGAAGAGACATGAAAGTGAAAATATTCATTAAGTGTTTGCAATTGAAAGTCTGCATTTAGGAGAAATCAAAGTGTTACATGTATTCTCAAGGAAGCTGTATTCCTAGAAGTGTAGAGTAGTCTTTTACACCCAAACCTCCATGTTAAAATCTGTGATTTGGAGCAAATATTTTCATATGTTCTTCAAGTGACCAATTTAAAAGCAGCAGTCCTGTATTTCCAAAGTCCCTTTTAGGTCTTAATGAGAGGGCTTATATGCTTGCCAATAATAATTAATACATGTTTCTTTGACTCACCACCCTTTGGGAAAAGAAATATCCTGTCCTTTTACAACTGTGCTACTGCTCTGCTTTTGAACCAAATGGTGCATATCTCTGGAAGGGCTGGAGGAGTTACTGATTATGAATCTCAAGGGCCCTTGTTCACATTTGGCTCCCTTGAAATGCAGGACAGACACACACACAGCAGGCACAGTTATTGGATGGAGACCCTGCTGAGTGGTTAAGTCTCTGCTTGCTGTGTCTAAACCATTTGGCAGGCACAACAGCCTTTTTTTCCTTCATAAGCCTAAATTTGTCCCACTCGGAAAACAAATAATAGACCTCTATCAATGCAGAAAATCATCCAATCATGCTCATAGGCAATTAAAAAAATCATAGAAAAGTATGAATCAATCTAGTATCTGAAATTTCAATTAAAATCATTGGGTGTTTATCACATTTATTTTTCAGAATATTTCTAAAAGATTAGCTATTAAGGAAGGATGATTACCGTAGCTGACAATACCTGTTAAGCAATGAATACTTTCAAAACTAGTTTATCTTATTTGGTCCTACACACTTCTATATGAAAGATAAGAAAGCCATCTTCCAGAGTGAGTCAAAAATTATTTTTTTGAAATATAGATCTGGCCATAGTTTTCCCTTGCCCTTAAGAATTCAATAGCATCTCCATAACATATGCTGGATAAAATCTGTTTATTTGTATCATATGTAATCTTCCCATTCGAAGATCAGCAATATCACCTATGAGTTTGCTAGAAATTCAGACTATCAGGCTCTTCTCCAGACTTTTGTAATCATGATCTTCTGAGGAACCAGAACCTTAGGTTACTTACACACATACTAAAATTTGAGTAGTAGTGCTTTATAGGATTCTTCATCATATTCCCCCAATTGGCTACTTCTTGCCTGTAATCTACTGTCCTTTCTTTCTGTTCCCCAGCCAAGACTGAATATCCTAAAGTCCAGCCATACTAATCCCATCTGTCTCTGAGCTGCCCTTTCCCTTTTCTGTGCCTAGGCCAATACATGACTAATAATAGCACATATTTCATTGGATTGCTATGATATATAAATTAGATAACAAATACAGGCCATAGTCCATATCACACAATAACTGAATAAATGCTACTTCTCACCATGACCATGAATTTACATGTTTATTTCCCTACCACACTATGGAGAGTGTGAGTTGTTAAGGGGCCAGTGCTACTTGTTAGCCATCCTGTTAACGATCTCACCCTGTTTCTAGTACATGGTAAGCATTTTAAAAGTGAGGAAAATGAGAAACCAGTGACTTGCCCAAAAATATACTGTAAATCTATGAATAGCCTCAGGGCTAAAACTCATGTCAACGTATTTCTAGTGTGGACTTCCTTCTGCCTAGTCTCCCCCTACACTCTCTTATACACAGTGTCCACATTCAATGCATACATACACATGCATGCATTTACACCAATACATCCAGATACGCTCCAGAAGTTTTAATGTGGATGCCTTAGAACTATCTCAGGGCAAATCAACATGAAACCTATTTGGATGAATTGACAAAATGGCTACAGATGGAAATAAACCCATGCACATAAGAAACAATAAAAATAGGAGATTAAAAAAAATCCAGAAAAATCTCCAGGAATAGCTGAGAATCACATTATCAGGGTCATCATATACCACACCAAAGTCAATGTATAAGGGTAAGCTTCAAATTGGAATTTCAGAGACAAGACAATAAATTTAGGTAAAATTGAGGCCAGGGTCAAAGCACAACAGGAATAAGAAAGATGAGATCCTAGATCATGCCATTATTTGATGCTCACTGTGTGGTATGACCAGGTGGGGTGCTAAACAAGTTGTGACTGCCTTCACTGGCAAGTGACTATCTAGCTTTATTTTTGTCTCTTGTGCAAACATTAGTGTGGACATGGAACTTTGCATGGCCACTTCCATTTCAGACAACAGAAGGGATAATTAGAGATGCACGTGAGGGTAAATGATTTGCTCATAGCTCTTGCAAAATACTAGATATAGATGGACATGGAAATTATTAGTTAAAATAGTATTTCCTGACAAATCTCACTGACCCTCCAGGCCTGGCTGAGATGTTAAAAAGAATCCATTCTTTTCATTACCATTACTGTTTCCGTCTGGCATTGTCAATATACTGCATGTTACCGGACTCTTCTGCAAAGCATTTAAGCAGAAATTACGTTTTTCCAGATTGAATATTAGCTGCTCTTTTTCAGTAAGATATCTCAGTAACACACGCAAAACTGAGAGTAGTACTAGCTTGCCTTTATTAAGTACTTAGTTGCCTTTATTAAGTACTTAGTTGCCTTTATTAAGTACTTACTAAAAGTACTTTATTAAGTACTTTACTAAAAGTATGACTAAAAATGACTTTTAGTCATAATATGTAACTTTCTTGTTTGTTTTTTAAAACCTGACCTCATACTGATAATTTCAATTCAAATTCAGGAGCACATACTTTCAGCTAATCTCACCAATCTTGCATACCTTTCTTTAGGCTGAGAAATTTAAGAACTCAGAAGCATAACATAATTATTTTTGTTTAATTCCACCTAACACACATAATAGTCTCAGCACAACCAACACAAACACCCATAATATAACTACGGAAAAGAGTTTAAGAATTTTTATTCTATTCCTCTCATTCTCAGGACATACAGTTGAATTACCATATGCTAAAATAATTTGAAGTAACTTGTCTCTGTGTGGTCATGCCACTAAATTGAACAATAGGCTTATTTATTTCTGTGCTTTCATTTTATGGATTGTTGGGATACATAATTTGGTTGTAAAATTATTCAAAATATATTTATGAGTCAAATCTATAGATCAATTAAACTTGGAGAAGTCTAGCTTTTTTTCAAGACCTACTATCCATGTTTCCTCTAATATGTAACATTTTCTCCCCAGTAGAACGCTATTTCTGCTTTTGGCTATGTATTTTCATTGTTTAAAAAAAATAGTAGTATCTGTTCTACACAGAGACAATTATTTGTATTCTTCTCTTTCTTAGATAAACAGTAGCTTATTATACACAAATTTGTACATCTTATTTTATTAATCTTTTACACCTGATTTCCTGAAATGGGCAAAATAGGTCTTTAATTCCTATTAATAGGTTGATGTGGGAATTAGATGAAATAACAGAACCTAGTTTAACGGCCACATAATAGTCATTCAGTGACTGTTAGTAAAAGTTGAATATGGAAGGACACTTTATGTCTATTTTTGATATAGCTTATGAAAAATCAGAAGACATAAGCAGTAACTTTGTCTTCATATTTGGTGTGTGGTCTTGACAAGCCTGACAAGGGCTACAGGGTATAACATTGAAAATTCTACCAACCAATCAATCCAAGTGCAGCTTCTACAAACTGTATGGAAGGAAGTAGATCGAAAGGAGAGCAAAGAATCTTCTACATCTAGTTACTGCAGTACTTCCTCTGGCCAAATCATAACCTTTAATCTGGTAAGACATGCATCATGAAGAATCATTAGACTAGAGCTGATTTCTTGGCAATAAGATGAATCTTTTCTTATTTTCAGATAAGTCTGCTTCTATCCTATACACATCACATTCTCAACTTGCCTAGGCATTTCATGTTAAATGTTCATAGCACCCATATTTCTAATAGAGAAGAAGGAAGGAAGGTCAGAAGGATGGCAAAAAGGGAGAAATTGGGGGAAGTGGGGGAGGGTGGGAACAGAGGAAGATAGATGGAAAAGAGGCAAGGAGAAAATTATTGTTACTCACTGTGGTCCACACAACTCATTCATTTATAAATTGGACAAATAATGCTTACTGTGGACTTACTCTGAGTCAGGAACTAAATCAGATATGAGAGACATGTCGGTGAATGTGACAGACATAGTCCCTATCCATAAACTGCTCATATTCTAGTAGTGACCACACACATGAACAAAGTCAACTGGCCATGTCATTGTAACTTCCAAAGCTTCTTGTGATTTTTTATAATAATAAAAATAAAAGTAATATTACTGTGGCTTTGAGGTCTTACTTTACCTGGTCCCTGCTTCATCCACAGCCATTGTACTTACTACTCTGTCATTCCACTCCAGATATACTGGTCTCAAAGGGGCAAACACACTCAGTTTCATTTCCACTTCAGTGTCTTTGAACTTGCCTATTGCTTCATCCTTGCATGCTCTTTCTCTTTCTCTCTCTTTATTTTTATGATTTTATTTAGTCATCCGAGAAAGAGACAGAGAGAGCATGAGCAGGGAGAGAGGGAGAAGCAGGCTCGCTGAGCCAGAAACCCAATGCGGGACTGGATCCCAGGACTCTAGGACCATGACCTGAGCTGAAGGCAGATGCTTAATCGACTGAGTCACCCAGGCCCCGGCATCTTTCTCTAGATCTCTACATGCAACACTTACAAACTTCCATGCTAAGCAAAATAATGCACCCCATCTTAAAACATGTCCATGTCTTGATCCCTAGACCCTGTGAATATGTTATGATACATGGCAAAAGGGGCTTTGAAAATCCAAGTTGTATTAAAGAACTTGAGATGGAGAGTTTATCAGAGAAGGATACTATGATGGAAGAAGGTAAGAGAAGTGTGATAAGACTTGATACACTGGCTTTGAAGATGGAAGAAAGGTACCAAAAAATGTGGACAGCCTCTAGAATCTGGAAAAACAGGAAACAAATTCCCTGGTGGAGTCTTCAGAGGAATGCAACTCACCTAACACTACTTTTATCCCGGTGAGATTCATGTCAGACTTACGACATACAGAACTGTAAGATAACAATTCGGCATTACTTTAGGCCACTAAATTTGTAGTAACTTGTTACAGCAATAACAGAAAACTGATAAAACTTTATTTAGGTCTCTGAAAAATGTCACCCCCTTAAACAGGCCTTTTGTAATCTATCTATCTACAACAATCCTTATTCTATTTACTCTCTAACCATTTGCCCTACTTGTTTTTCTTCTTAATGAGCTAGCATTACTTAAGATTATATTATTGGTTTATTGTTTTTCTCTCTCCAACAACAGAAGATAAGCTCAATGAAGGTAGTGAATTTGTTTATTATTCTAGACATCACCCACAACCTAGACCAATGTAGGCACATGCTAAGCGGCACTCAAAAATAATTTATTGCAAAAAAAAAAAAAAAAGAAAGAAAGAAAGAATTTATTGCATGAATGAATGAATTTCAAATACGTAAGGATGAGTGTAAAGTACTCTACTGGTGTATAATAAAATAAACCACCTAGTCTGAGGGTTCCAGAAAAGAGTGGGGGTCAATAAATTTTAAACTGCATTAGGGGGATGCCTGGGTGGCTCAGTTGGTTAAGCAGCTGCCTTCGGCTCAGGTCATGATCCCAGCGTCCTGGGATCGAGTCCCACATCGGGCTCCTTGCTCGGCAGGGAGCCTGCTTCTCCCTCTGTCTCTGCCTGCCTCTCTGTCTGCCTGTGCTCGCTCTGGCTCCTCTCTCTCTCTGACAAAATAAAAAATCTTAAAAAATTAAAAAAATAAATAAATAAAGTGCATTAGGTATTTTAATTATATATTTATATACCATCACCTACAATGGAGTTTGCTAATAGCAGAAACTTGATTTTAACTGTCCCTGTATCCCATGCTCACCATAGGCTAGAAGGAAATGTTTGTTAAATGAATGTGCACTTGCATGACAATTTTTGAGGCAGTCACAGATGACATGGATAAATTTTTGGTTTTCAGCTAAATATCACTACCTTAATAATGGATGAAATAGTTATGGGATTTTCTGCTATTGATGATGATGAGAGAAGGTGATTGAGATAGGACTTTTTTCCAGAATGGACAAACACATCATACATCAATATTAATATGATAAAAGAGAGAGAATACACTTAATTATAGACAAGTACTCATTTTTTTCTTGAAAATAACACCACATTTATTTGTTTTAATACTTCTTCAAAGAAGGAATCCAAGTTGTTTATAAAAGACCAAGAAGTAGAACTAGGTCTGCTAAGGCTGAACACAAAAACTGACTCTAATAACCACCAAAGTTAACCAAAGTTAACACTTTTCTATTTTTTTTTTTTAAGATTTTTTATTTATTTATTTGACAGAGAGAGATCACAAGTAGGCAGAGAAAGAGGAGGAAGCAGGCTCCCCGCCGAGCAGAGAGCCCGATGCGGGACTCGATCCCAGGACCCCGAGATCACGACCCGAGCCGAAGGCAGCGGCTTAACCCACTGAGCCACCCAGGCGCCCCAAAGTTAACACTTTTCTAGAACGGTTGTCAATTTTTCTTAGAAAGCTGTGAAGTGTGTAAACCTGGCGATTCGCAGACCTGTACCCCTGGGGATAAAAATATATTATATGTTTATAAAAAATTAAAAATTTAAAATAAAAAAAAAAAGTGTTTGGGATCACTGTGAACTGATTTTAGACCCTGCTGGGCCATGTGTGTGGCGTGGTTATTTTTGCAGTTTTCTTCCATTGCACGTTATTGATGGGCTAAAAGCTAGGCTCTGCGTATGAGCAACTGTTCCAGTTCTCTCCGCCTCCTCATTGCTCCTCTTCTTGTTCTTTTCCCATTTTCTATTTACTATAATTTCTATGCTCCATATTAGGCATGTGCTTGTTAATGATGCCAGAAGAGAGCTCATGATCTATTTTTACCATGCATGGCAGTCATTAGCAAAATTAACTGATTTGTATTGACTTGATACTGTTTTGTTAATCACGTATTTTGTGACTTATGTTCTCTGATGGCACCATGTGGCTGTTCTTGGGGCTGGGCTATTTTTATTCACACACAAAACAAAAAACCATATTTAAAAGCATCAACAAATTCCCTCAAATGTGTATCATATGTTATCATTTTGAAGTCATTTTGGGCATTTTTACAACCATGATGCAGTTACTTGGATATTTTTCATACCAAGTTTTTTGTAATTATTTATTTTATTAGTTTCAGAATATCTATAACAATAAGCTTTTATCTCTAAAATGTCAAGGTTATAGAAAAGTTGAGAGAGTCTGTTTTATTTTAGTAGACAGGCTCTGAAGTAAACTCACAGGAGAACATCTTGAGTGTCAAGTTGATTCTTGGGACTTGAACAACTACTCATTTCATAGAAGTAAAACCTGAATTAAAGATCTTAAGAGAAAGAAAATATAATTTGCCATATGGTGTGATCTGACACTATTCTTCACCAATAGGTAAAGCAATCCCATTAAAACATAATTAGAGCATGTTACTCTGCTTCTGAAGGCTGACCGTTTCACTCAGAGTAACAGTCTAAATGACTGAATCATCTGAGCCCACTCTGCTCCCCCATCTATCTTGTACTTACTTACACATATGACCTTGGTTCTTACCATTCACTTAGGTTCCCTCACCTTAGCCACAGAGAGATGTGAACACACTAAGCCACTAAGCTAGATGTCTTGTGAGGGATGTATATTTTCTGTTCTTGCTGCACAGAATATTTCTTACTAAGATATTTTCTCATTCTCTGATTTATTTCATGTCTCTGGTCAAAGGTCACCTTATCTGAGAGAATTTCTTTCTTTTTTTTTTTTAAGATTTTATTTATTGATCTGAGAGAAAGAAAAGGAGGGAGAGAGAAAGCACGAGCAGATGGAGTGGCAGAGGCAGAGGGACAAGCAGGCTGGATCCCAGGGCTCTGAGATCTTGACCTGAGCCTAGGCATCCCCTGAGAGAGTTTCTTTACATGAAGTAAGTATCTTCATATGATTTATCTCACAATAATGTAATTTTTCTTTTAAATCACCTTTTCTGGGTATCTTTCACATAAAAAAGCATGATTTTAATTATATGATCTCGTAAAATTTGATTAATGTATATACCCTTATAATCATCACAATAATCAAAATACAGATCATTTCATCACTTATCAAAAAGTTCCCTTCTGGGCGCCCGAGTGGCTCAGTGGGTTAAAGTCTCTGCCTTCAGCTCAGGTCATGATCCCAGGGTCCTGGTATCGAGCCCCGCATCGGGCTCTCTGCTCAGCAGGGAGCCTGCTTTCCCCCTCTCTCTCTGCCTGCCTCTCTGCCTACTTGTAATCTCTGTCAAATACATAAATAAAATCTTTAAAAAAAAAAAAAGTTCCCTTCTGACCAGGGACATTCAAACTCCCTTCTTGGGACCAGTCCACTAATCTTTCTGATAATATAGGTTTGCCTATTCTAGAAATGCATATTAATGAATTCAGACAGTAAGTGCTCTTTTGTATTTGGCTTTTTTTTCCTCAACATGTTTTTAAAGTTCATCCATGTTATTTGTGTACCAGAATGTTCTTTTTACTGCTAAACAGAATCCCACATATGGATATATATCACAATTTACTTATTCATTCATCTGTTGATGGGCATTTGCATTAGTTCCATATTTTCACTATTATCAATAATACTATTACAAACATTTGTGTACAGATCTTTCCACGGGCACATATTAATTATCCTTTTCATGGATTAAAAAGTACAATTGATCATATGATAATTGTACATTTAACTATTATTATTTTTTTAAAATTTATTTGACAAAGATCACAAGTAGGCAGAGAGGCAGACAGAGAGAGCGGAGGAAGCAGGCTCCCCGCTGAGCAGAGAGCCCGATGTGGGGCTTGATCCCAGGACCCTGGGATCATGACCCGAGCCGAAGGCAGAGGGTTTAACCCACTCAGCCACCCAGGAGCCCCCATTTAACTATTATTTAATTAAACTATTTATTTTGAGGTATGGATTCACCTAAAGTTGTAAGAAATAATGCAAGTACCTGTTAGCCAGGTTCTCCTATAGTACAATATTATAATCAGGAAATTGGCAATGATATAATCCATAAATATTACTCAGATTTCATCAGCTTTGTATGTACTTGTGTGTGTGTGTGTGTGCACATACATATGTGCATGTAGTTTTATACAGTTTTATCACATTTAGGGGTTTGTATTCCTACCACCATATTCAAAACACAAAGTAGCTCTAGAATGACAAGGATCTCTCCTGCTACCCTTTTCTTCCTTCCCCAATCTCAACTCCTATCTGATCCCTGATAACCACTAATCTGTTCTCCATCTAAATAATTTTGTCATTTCAGAATATTATATAAATAAAATCATAGAGTAACCTATTAATATTGTTTTTTCTCTCTCGCTATAATTCCCTTAAGAGTCATTCAAGTTGTTGCTTTTGTCAATAATCTGTTTCTTTTTATTGCTAATTAATATTCCATGGTATGGATGCACCACTATTTAGCCATTTACCTAGAGAAGAACATCTAAGTTGATTCCAGTTTATGCTTACTATCTGTAAGACTGTTAAGAATGTTTTCGTGTGAATATTGTTTTCATTTCCCTGGGATAAATGCTCAGGAGTGCAATTGCTGAGTCATAGATGATAGTTGAGTGCTTTATAAGAAACATCAAATTGGGGCACCTGGGTGGCTCAGTTGGTTAAGTGTCTGCTGTAGGCTCAGGTCATGATCTCAGGGTCCTGGGATCAAGCCCTGCATCGGGATCCCTGCTCAGCAGGGAATCTGCTTCTTCCTCTCCCTCTGTTCATGCTCTTTCTCTCTCTCTCTCTCAAAATAAATACATAAAATCTCAGGGGAAAAAAAAGGAAACATCAAATTGTTTTGCAGAGTAGCCTTACCATTTTGTACTCCCACAAGCAGTGTATTAGTGGTCCAATTTTTCCTTATCATCCCCAGCATTTTTAAAAACTTTAGCCATTTGGATAGACATGAAGAGCTATTCCATAATGGCTTTAATTTGCATTTGGCTAATGATAGTGTTGAACATCTCTTATGTGCTTATTTGTTATCTGTACAGCCTCTTCAGTAAAATGTCTGTGTATGATTTTTGCTCATTTTCTATTTGTACTTCTTTCTTATTGTTGAGGTTTATTTATTTCTTTATATACATTAGGTCCCAATCCTTTTTCGGATATATAGCTTACAAATATTTTCTCTCAGTGTGTAGCTTATTCTTTTCAATCCTGTAACAACATTTTTGGTAGAACAAATGTTTTAAACTTTGATGAGACCCAATTTATCAATTTCTCCTTTTATAGGTAATGCTTTTTTTTTTTTTTAAGATTTTATTTATTTATTTGACAGAGAAAGATCACAAGTAGGCAGAGAGAGGAGGAAGCCGGCTCCTGCTGAGCAAAGAGCCCAATGCGGGGGCTCAATCCCAGGACCCTGGGATCATGACCCCAGCCGAAGGCAGAGGCTTTAACCCATTGAGCACCCAGGCACCCCAGATAATGCTTTTAATATCAAGTTTAAGAGTTTTTTGCCTAGCTCCAGAACCTGAAGTTTTTATTATTTTTTTTAAGTTTTATAGTTTCATGTTTTCATTTAAGTCTGTGATTCATTCTGAGTTATTTTTTGTATAGGTTGTAATGATTAGGTCATGGATTGAATCTTTTTTTGTTTCCTTTTTTTCTTTTCTTTTCCTCCAACTTTGTTCTTTTCCTTCAATATTGTGTTGGCTTTTCTGAGTCTTTCCCCTTTCCATATAAACTTTAGAATCAGTTCATTGGTATCCACAAAATAACTTGCTGGGATTTTTATTGGGATTGCGTGAATCATAGGCCAAGTTGGAAAGAACTGACATCCTGACAATATTGAGTCTTCCTATCTATGAATATGGAATATTTCTCCACTGATAAAGTTCCTTCATTTCATTCATCAGAGTTTCACAGTTTTGGTCTTATATATATTTTGTTAGATTTATACCCAAGTATTTCATTTATTTGTATGCTAATATAAATTATATTTTGTTTCCAATTTCAAATTCTACTTTTCCATTGTTGGTATATAAGAAAGCAATTGATCTTTGCATATCTTGTATCTTGCAAACTTGTTATAATTGTTTATTATTTCAGGAGATGTTTTTTATTAATTTTTTTCTGGATTTTCCACATAGATGATTGTGTCATCTGTGAACAAAAACAGTTTTATATCTTTCTTTCCAATTTGTACTTTTGTTTTGTCTTACTGTATTAGCAGTTATTTCTAGTATGATGTTGAAAAAGAGTGATGACAAGGGAATTCATTGCCTTGTACCTAATCTTAGTATGAAACCTTCAAGTTTCTCACCATTGTAAGATGTTAACTGTAGGATTTTTGAAGATAGTTTTTATCAGGTTGAGAATATTCTCAATTCCTAGTTTACTTAGAGTTTTTATCATGAATGGATGTTAGCACTACCATCTTCTTATTGTATTGTTTCCTAATTTGCCTTCCTACCATTCTTGATCCTCTGTAATCTATTTTTAAAGCAAGTGCAGAGTGATACTGGTAAAATTTACACCAGAACTCATTCATCAATGTCCCTAATAAGTTCTCATCTCACTCAGAAAAAATCCGAACACCTTATAATAAACTACCAAATTCTACATGATCTGCCCTCTCTCCTTCTCTTGCAAGACTTTGATCTCATATCTTTTTTTTTATTTTATTTATTTATTTGACAGAGAGAGATGACAAGCAGGCAGAGAGGCAGGCAGAGAGAGAGGAGGAAGCAGACTTTCCGCTGAGCAGAGAGCCCGATGCGGGGCTCGATCCCAGGACCCCGAGATCATGACCTGAGCCGAAGGCAGCGGTTCAACCCACTGAGCCACCCAGGTGCCCCTGATCTCATATCTCTTTACTCTTTCAGTACATTCTAATCTAGCATCACTGAAGGGCTTGAAATTCTTCAAAAACTCCAGCCATTCTATTTACTCAGGGCCTTTGCTCTCAGGTTTCCCTATTCCTAGACTGGCCTTCCACCAACACTCACTTGGCTTACTCTCTTACTTGCTTCAGATTTTTACTTTGGATTTTTAACTGAAGCATTTCTGGCCATATTTCTTACTCCCAGTCTTTGCAACTTTGTCTCTTATTTACTTTTACCCTTTGTCACCTTCATTATCTATGTATTACATGTGTCTCCATTATCTATTGCCAAAATAATACTGCAAAATAACAAATCACTACTAAGACTCAATGGCAAACAATAATAAATAATGAATGTTTGTTTTTACTCATGACTCTATGGTTAGCCTAGGTGGTTGTGCTGATTAATACTGGATTCAGTTTTCTTGGCTAAGCTCAGTTATCATCTGACTTCTAACTTTGGTCTGGATGGGAGCATCTTCTCCAGGATGATCCACCTTATTCTCATGGGAGAGGGAGTATTCAGAGAGAGTAGAAACATATAAGACATCTTTGGCCAAGGTTTGGAACCACTACACTGTCACCTCCATCACATTCTGTTTTCTAAAACAAGTTTAAAAACTAGCCTATATTCAAGGTTTGTGCAAAGCCACACTCTAAAGGGCATACATATAGAAAGATAATTAACTGAAGCCAAAAAACTCTGATCAGTCTGCCACATTTCACACTTATTAATATACTTCAGAAATACATATACATATACATGTATACATATATATATACACACACACACATATACATATACAACAGAAATTCCGTAATTATTTATTGACTAAGATGGGAAATGAAACGAAAGGGAAATCTTCTAATGGTATTAGTTTGTTTTTTAAATGAATTTTTCCAAGGATTCTCTTCCAATTTAAATGACTTTTTGGGAATAGTCTTTCTTTTTTTTTTTTTTAAGATTTTATTTATTTATTTGACAGAGAGAAAGATCATAAGTAGGCAGAGAGTCAGGCAGAGAGAGAGAGAGAAGCAGGCTCCCCGCTGAGCAAAGAGCCTGATGTGGGGCTCAATCCCAAGACACTGAGATCATGACCTGAGCCAAAGGCAGCGGCTTAATCCACTAAGCCACCCAGGTGCCCCGGGAATCGTCTTTCTAATACAGAATGGAGTTCATGGCTTTTGAAATTATTATGGAAGTCTTCAGGTGCATTTGGCATATAAAGTTTAGAAAACAGCATCTGCATAAAGGTAGGAAAGAAAAATATAAGCATTAAGATATGCTATGTCCACCTAATTGGGGAGATTACTCATAATTGTAGAAATTAAAGTATGATTTGGGTTGAGAATTATCTCATGAGTTTCATTACGATTAGCATGACTTACTCATAATTGTTTCTACAAACGTGGTTTTGCCAAACTTCCAGACAAAAGAGCTCTTTGGCTTTGTTTAAATTCAGGTTTCTTACAGACAAATGACCTATAGAAGTATCATTACTTCTACTCTAAAATTACCCCAGAGATAACCTCAATCTTATTTAATTACTACTTGACTCTGATTTTAAGGATGTAGTTTGGAAAAAGTATACTTACAATATCCTGTATCTTTATCTTCTTGACAGGTAGATAATTTTTTATAGAATGGTTTTAAAATCTAAAGTGTTACAGCTATGTGCACTTTACAAACACTCACTGAGCCATGAATTCTCGATTTCTATACTTCTGTATTTATGTACTTTTATATATCCATACCATACTTTAATAAAATACTTATTTTAAAAACTATAGTTACCTGTATAATCTTACAGAATTAAAATACTAGAGAAATGCTACACTAAATTTTGAAACCAATAGAAACATATCTGCTCTAAATCCTATTCCTTTTAAAATATATTTATCAATCCAGACTTTTTGTATTATATTAAATTAAGAACATGAGTAAATTTTTGAACAAGCCCTAATTTTTTTTCCAATTTATTTATTTTCAGAAAAACAGTATTCATTATTTTTTCACCACACCCAGTGCTCCATGCAAGCTGTGCCCTCTATAATACCCACCACCTGGTACCCCAACACTCCACCCCCCCCCCGCCACTTCAAACCCCTCAGATTGTTTTTCAGAGTCCATAGTCTCTCATGGTTCATCTAGCCCTAATTTTTTTTTAAAGGGACTTAATTCTTCTTTCCTCTAAATACTTCTTGGCTTTCCACATCTCTTTTTAACCTCTCCTTCAGCCTATTAAAGAAGTTTGTGGTACAATCTATAGATTTCCTCATAAACCCAGTTAGTTTTTCCTACTATAATGAGGAAAAGAGATTAAATCAAAAGTTCATTATTGGGACACATTATATTTTATTCTCTATACTATCTGCATTTCATTCCCATATAATGCTAATATATTTACATTTTGTAAATACACATTCCACATTATTTGAGGATAAGTTATAGATTTTCTCCATATATTTCAAAATCAATTAGTCAAGGTGGGGGAAAACACTACAGATGACTCCACTGGGGGAATAATATTTAAAATATTGTCTATATCTATCTAAGTACCTCTCAGTGAGAGACTGACTGGCCATGTAAAGTTGCTGATGAGAATCACTGCATTTAGAAGTTGGTTTTAACTGACTGCCAATGTTTACTTTAAAGTTGTAAAAAGACAGAGTTTAAGGACTGAATTCAAAAAGGGCTGAATTCATTTGACTGCAGTGTTTCAATGGCATAAACATGCAACCTCTTACTCAGGCCAATCACTAAGTTCTCATTTCACGAGTTAGACATTTCAAGACAAAGCAGAAAGAGATGTGTTAAAGATTAGACTTGCAAATTTCAGAATACATAGTGTCAGTCTAGTGATGTTAAAACATCCATTTAGAATAACTCACAGAGTAACTGCAGCATATTACAAAGTGGGATCATGAATATGCAATCAGCAAATGGTTCTGGAGCCTGATCACCATCTCTGTCAATTACAGCAGTCACTTTCTGTGATGGTACCTTGGCACTTTGACAGTGATTATACCTTTACATGATGTATTGCAGATATTATGCTTCAGTTGTTTACAAATAGAACCATATCTTACTCTTTCACTGTAAGAATAGAGTGTTTTAAGTAAGGAAAATATTCCTCGTAATAAATCTTCCACTTAAGTCATGATCAGACTGGGAATATCATATGATGCCACTACCACATGACAAAAGCAACCCCCCAACTCCCTTTTTCTATTATTCTTAAAAGTGAAGTAATGTGGAGCCTTTTTCAGATTAACTAAAAAGAAACGGCATCAAGGATTAATTCACAATATACTGCCCATCAATCTAAAAAAGCAGGCTAGTCCAAAGATAAATTTGTTTTTAAATATAAAGCAAAATTATAAGATAGACATATAGGTGTCAATTAGGACAAAATTATCTGGATCAGATATAGTTTGGCTTGATCTTTTATCCTACAAAAAGTCACTTATTTCCTTATATGTAGCTTTCAAATTTGCCTACAAAATGCAATCTCAATTGGTTTGCTTAGCTAGTCATTTTTTTCAGTGCTTAGTTGCCTAAACTTCAGGTAAAAGTATGAGGGAGACTAAATAATCAGATAATTCCTCAATTTGTCACTTAATTTTATCAGTATATTTATTTAAATAAAAACCTCATTATTTAATGCTGCTAAAAGATATACCTTTTTTCATTCCTATACCTCTAAATATCAAGGCTTTTGCTATCCATATAAATGTTAGACTTAATTATTTCTAATTTTCTATCTACCTAAAGTTTTATAGCTTCAATACTTTATGTTTAGCCACTGATTCTGGAAATTCAGAAATTCATAGTTTTGGAACACTAACACTAAAATAAACTGTGGAAGTCATATTGTTGAAATCATTTTCCTCTCATCACCTTCCTGTGCAAACATTTTTCAAATAAGAATGGAATTTGGTACAGGTCACATAGCTAAGGTCAAAACCAGATCTTTAAATCAGAACTCCAGTTTGACAATCAAGTGTCATTTTCACCACACCACAGTTTTTTTATGTTTAATATAATGGTATAAAGGATTCCAGAGAGGGGGAGATAAAAAGGGAGAAGTAAACTATAGGACTGTGTCTCCCTGGAAAAAACTAAAGCTTTAGATCTAAACATAGAATTGTAGAATGATCTAGATCTTGAAATGTCCCCTCACAATAATGGGATATTCCTCACTGACAAGATGAACTAAACCCTGGTACAGGACATTAAACAAAACCTTAGAAAAAAGAACAGAGTACAGAATTTCTAAAAATAAGTACTAGCATTTCAGCTCAGCTTTTTCTGTAACATTTCTCCACAGTGCACCTCCATTAGGCTACATAAGAGGTTATATCACACAAAATAAGCACTCACAAAATAGTGCTCATTTGGGGGAAATTGTTTCATATCCAATGGGAAAAGAAGTTAAAATCACTAAGACTGTTTCAGAGAAAAGAGACTATGAGAGCTACTGCTCAAATGTGAGTGATATAAAGAAAGAATGGTAGACAATTCCACTCCATAGGGATAAAAAGGCACGGGAGGCGGGGCGGGGGGTGGGGGAGGCAGGGAAGAACACAGTATATAAAAAGGTAGACAAAGTATCCAGCTCTGAGAAAAAGACTCATAAATTGAAGTGATTATTCCTAACCACTTTAAAATCCAGAACAGCTTGTTAAGAATAATTCAATAATATTACATCTCAAATATGATATTAAAAGGTATATTTAATTGAGATTATAGACTTGCAAAAACATAAAAGGACACCAAAGAACAATAATCCTAAACTGACAAATAAATTAGAGACAGCAATGAACATCATAGTTACCAGTGAAATTGATCTTTTCAGAGAGGAAAAGATTGAAACAACTCTATCAAAAGTAGACAAAGAGATTAAGTCAGAGTAAATAAAAACAGTAAAGAAAGCAGGTAGGCTCCAGGGAAAGAGGTGTGGCTGGAGTAGAAAACTGATTAAATGAAATGGAAGATACATAAAGTATTTGTGAAATGCTTACAAACCTAAAGTGAGAAAAGAACTAAATCTGTAAATTGAGAGAGCACAGTGTTCAAAAAAACTGTAAAATTAGACACAATACCAAGATATTTAATTCAACCTACTGTTGAAAGGATAGTAATCAACAAAAGGAATAAGACAGACTAACATCAGAATCACTACAGATATCATCAATGACAGACAACAAAGAAACATTTACCAATGTTGCTCACAACGTTGTGCTTTAAGTCCTGGTTAGCGCAATAAGCCAAACCAAAAAAAAAAAAAAAAAAAAAGAAGAAGAAGTAAGTAAAAGTTATACAAATTGGAAAGGATGAAATACAGTTCTTTCTTTGCAGAAGACATAATTGCCTATGTAGAAAACAAATAAATAAATAAACCGCAAATTCCCAGAACTATTAAGTGAGTATAACAAATTTTAAGGACACAAGACCACTATAAAAAAGTTAACTGCTTCCCTGTATACCAGTAATGAATGAATGCAATATCAAATAAAAATTTACAATTGCACAAAAATTAAATATTTAAGTAGAAATTTAACAAAATATATACAGTATCTTGAAGTTGAAAACTATAAAACTCTGATGAAAGAAATCAAAGAAAAGCTAAGTAAATGATAAGATTATCCATGTTCATGGATGGAAAAACTCAGTATTGTTAAAATATCAGTCATTCTCAACTTGATCTGTAGATTAATGCAGTTTCAATCAAAAAGTCAGTAAACTATTTCATCCATATCGACAAACCGGTTCTAAAGTTTTTATCAAAAGGTTCCAGATTTTAAGACTTCCTCTAAGGCCACAGTCATCAAAACAAGGTGGCATTGTTTTGATTGATCTAAGTAAACAACAGACACTTAGATCAATGGAACAGAATAGAAAGCCCAGAAATAGACTCAAACAAATAAATTCAACTGATCTTTCAAAAAGGAACAAAAGCAATTCAACAGAGAAAGAATACTTTTTTCCCAACGAACAGTGCTAGAATAATTGGGTGATCTATGGGGGAAAAAAAATCAACCTAAATATAAACCTCACATTCCACAAATTTACCTCAAAATGAATCATAAAGTAAATGTAAAATGAAAAACTGCAAAACATAGAGAATACATATGAAAAAATATAGGCAGCATTTATTTGGTGATGAGGTTTCAAATATAAAAACCAAAAACATGACATATGAAAGAAAAATAAATAAATAAATAGGACTTTATTAAAATGAAAAACTTCTGCTTTGCATAAGACACTTTTAAGAGAATGTAAAGGAAAGTTTCAAACTGGAAGAAAATATTGGGGAGTACATATCTGATAAAGGATTTTTACCTAAAAATATACAAAGAACGCTTAAAACTCAATAATAAGAAACAAACAACCTCATTTAAAAATGGACAAAAGATCTTAACTGACACCTCATCAAAGAAGATATAAAATTGACACATAAGCATATGAAAAGATTCTTAGCACTATTTACCTAGGAAACTGCAAATTAAAACAAGGAGATACCACTACACCCCTATTAAAATAACTAAAATCCAAAAAGCTGACGTTGGCATTTCCTGGCAAGGATGCATAATAAGAGAAGCTCTAAATCATTACTGGAGTAAATGACAAATAGTACAGCCACTCCGAAAGGCAGTTGAGCAGTTTCTCACAAAACTGAACATTGTCATATTATCTGATCCAGCAATAATGCTCTTAAGTATTTACCCAACTGATGTGAAAACGTATATCTATATTAAAACCTAAATGTAAATGTTTATAGCAGCATTATCCACAATCACACACAAAAAAACTGAAAGCAATCAAATATCCTTCAATAGGTGAATAGTAAACACACTGTTCTATGTGCAAACAATAGAATATTATTCAGCAATTTAAAAAATGAGCTATCAAACATGAAAAGGCATGAATGAATTTTAAATGGATTATGCTAAGTGAAAGAAGTCAGTCTGAAAAAGTTGCATAATGTATGATTACCGTTAAAACATTCTAGAAATGGCAGAACTATATAGAAGAAAAAAGATCAGTGAATATCAGGAGTTGGGAGGAAGTGAGAGGGTTGGATAAGTAAATCACAAAGGATTTTAGGGCTAGTGAAATTATTCTGGTTGATATCATGCATTTGTATAATATCTGTAGAAATAGAAATGACACTGTACCTTTGTAAAAACTCATAGACTTTTAAAGCATAAAGAGTCAAACTTAATGTGTGCAAATTAAAAAGAAATCATTAAAGAGATTAGGGTCTCCTGAGAGAAAATACCAAATGTAATAAAACAATCTATCTGCATTATAAAGGTATGAACCAAACTCACATAAATGGGTGGTGGAGTAAGGTACTTAAGTAACTTTGGAAATGAACGGACTTCGCAAAAATAAGGACAAAAGAAATTGCCCATAAATCCTGTACTTTTGTTCATTATGTTGTTTCCCAGAGGGTACAGGTTAATGATTCTGATAGCTGTACATATATACTAAAATTGAACAATTAAGTAAATGGGTGGCAAATGGTGGGTGCCAAGTTTCTCATAATTGGAGTGGGAGTTCACAAAGAAGGTGAAGAAAGTAGGCACAAATGATCCATCTTGTAATGTGTTAGAACTGAATGTATCAGATGGAACTCATATTTAGTTTATAGAGATAAAAAAGTTTGTATATGTATGTGTACATATGTATAGATGTATATATATATGTACACACATACACACATATATATATTAATACAAACACATATATTTGCTTGCTTTTTTAGCTGAAAGTTCCCAGAAGCAATGACACCCCAATAGCAATGAGCACACCCAGTATTCAGATCTTGGTTTCAAATATTATTCTCCAGAAAGAATAGAAGGGAGAAAAAGCATAATTATATGCTAAGGTTCTTAATTATGTGTGAGGAAGGAAAATGTTGTTTTAATGTAGGATGCAATACATTAACAATGTACATTGAAACCGTATAGCAACCCCCCAAAAAAAAAACACAAAACAAGAAATATAGCTAAGAAACTTATAAGGGAAATAAAATGCAATAAAAATACTAAATCCAAAAGGCAGGAAAGGAGGGCGGGGGGGGAAAAGAACAGATGGGACCAGTGTAAAACAAATAGCAAGATGGTAGATTTAACACACATAAATAACAAATTATCTGAAAATTGTCTGATAACTCTAATTTAAAGTCAGAGATAGTAAGAAAAATTAAAGGGAGCAAAATCAACTGCACGTTCTTTAAAGACCCACCTAAGTAAAAAGTACAATACCTAACAAAACCTAAATGGATACATGAATGAAGACAGAGCCGCAATAATAAATTACATACATACATACATACATACACACACATAATAAAGCAAGTAGAATAAGACATCGTAATTTTACATTAAGTAGTTAGTTGCATCTTAACCAAACAAACCAATGGAAGAGAACAGAACACCTAGAATGCATCCAAGAACACACAGTGACCTGATTTAGTTACCTGATTAATCGGGGGAGAAATGCCCTTTTCTACAATGATGTTAGAAAGACTAGTTAACCATCTGGAAAAATTATGAACCTTGAGACTTACATCAGACCATATTCAAAAATTAATTTGAGTTTGATCTTAGTCCTAAATACAAAATTTTAAAAATCAAATTTCTGGAAGAAAATTTAGAAAAATATCTTAATGATCTGGGTATAGGCACTTTTTTCTTAAACAGAAAGAACAACAACAAATATAAAAATGATAAACTGAATTTCATTAAAATTAGGAACTTCTGTTCCAGAAAATCATAACCAAGAAGTGAACAGGCAAGCCATAGACTTGGGAGGATATTATAAGTATGTGATAAAGGCTTTATATGAAGAATGTATAATATTATCCTACAATAATAAGGATAAGACAAAGAATCCAAACTTAAAACTGATCAGTCACTTCATGAAGTGGGATATTCAAATGATATGAAAAGGAATTCAACATCATCACTCTTGTTACTTGTCAGAGAAATAAATATTAAATCCAAACTGAGATTATGATTATGCACTCACCAGAATGTTTAAATAAAAAAATAATGACAGGGGCGCCTGGGTGGCTCAGTGGGTTAAAGCCTCTGCCTTCAGCTCGGGTCATGATCCCAGGGTCCTGGGATTGAGCCCGCATCAGGCTCTCTGCTTGTCAGGGAGCCTGTATCTTCCCCTCTCTCTCTGCCTGCCTCTCTGCCTACTTGTGATCTCTGTCTGTCAAGTAAATAAATAAAATCTTTAAAAAAAAATAATGACAATATTAAGTGTCAGTGAAAATGTAGAGAAAATTTAACCCTCACACATTGCTAGTGGTAGGGAACATTTTTACAACCATTTTTAAAAACACTGACATTATCTACTGAAATAGAAAATATCCTCCAATGTGATATAGGTAACTCCTCTCTCCTTGATACATACTCAGATAAATCTGCCCATATGTCCACAAAAGCACACGTATGATAATGCTGATGTTTTTATTCACAATAGCCAAAACCTAGAAACAATTCAAATGTCTAACAACAGAAGACTAGATAAAGCAATTACAGTATTTTTATACAGAGTGATTCTACACTATATTAAAAAGAAGAAACTACCAATGCAGGCAATAACATAAATGCTTTTCTAAAACACAAGATGTGCAAAAGAAGCCAGACACAAAAGAGCAAATATATTATTATTATTCCATTTATATAATTTGAAAGGCAAGGAAAAATAGCCATGTTCTACTTGCCATCACGTCTCCAGTAAGTAATCTTATAGCAGGACCTGACCCTGGATTCCCAGCCTCTATATAGTGTCCAGATTAGCAACTACCCCTATGGGAAAGGGGCAAGAAATCTTTTTGTTCTATGACTTCCTGAAGAACTTGGAACTCTTCTCTATTGTTCCTATGGACCTTTCCTAAGTGGGTCTTTTGTTCCTAAATCCTAGGAAACTTCGAGGAATTCAATTATACTTTTTGAGATTTGGGCTTCATTCTTTAAGCTCTCACCTATCCCAGCTTCAGAATGAAACAAAACATTTGAAGGGGAAATCGTTTCTATGTTTGATTCTTCTCAACTCTCCAATTTTGTTACTCTTCTCTGTGGAGTCCTCAGACACTCCCCTAGTTTCTCTTTCACTTGAGTGTCCCTTGCCTGGCCTGCTCCCAGATTCTAAACCCACACTAAGGATTAGATGGACCTCAGGGAGATGCAGATCCTCAGTTCACACCTTCAAATTTCTTCCTTCTTGGTACATTTTACTCCTTTAGCTCTCCCTGCTTCCACAGCTCACTGACTTTGAAAATGTGTGTGTGTGTGTGTGTGAGCTTTATGAAGCTTTTCTAGTTATTTTCAATGGCAACACTCTTCTCTTTCCCCCCTTCCTTCCCTACGTGACTTCTCACATTAATACAGAAAGTTTTAAATTGTTTTACTACTAGAAATAAAACCACCACAGCCTCTAGCCTTCCAAGGATACCTGATCCTGCATGAAGAGACACCTGTCCAGCAAGCTTTATAGCAGCCGCACCGTAAAGGAATGGGTGTTTGCTCTAACGAAATCATTTAAAACCAGGAATTTGAGAGAACACCTTATTCCGAAAATAATGTGTGACACCCGTGTTGGTGAACTGAGCTTAAGGAACTGTTACCAACAGTTTTCTGTGGCTAAAGATAGAAGACGATGAAATCCAAGCGACAGCCTGCAGCTTCATTACAAATAACACCTGATTGAGTCATTTGGAGGGCCCGTCTGTCTTCAGTACTCATGTGTGCTATATCTTAGACTGAAGTGGGAGAAAATTAGGGAACTTTCAAAATGAAAACTGATTTCATAAATTACAGCCCAGAAAATAACAAAAAGAGCTGTCATGCCCTTTAGCAGCTTTTCCTTTAATTTCTGCAGAATCTTTTGTCTTCAACCTTTGAGCCTTGCTATTGTCTCTATTGTACTCAAACGAGGGCTTTTTTCTTCGGCGCAAGTGCTGGAAAAAGATACATGATGATTTTTGTGCTGATTAGAAGGGAACTTGCATGTACAGATAACTGCCGCAAGTCCACAAATTGCACAAAACTAAATATGTGAAAGCCCAGGAAACATGGAAACCAAGGAATGACTATTAGCAAAAATAAGGGTACACTATCACATTATATAATAAGCATATAAAAGAAAGACCTGATCAATGAACCTGTATCAGAAGGCCAGTTATATAAAACGATAGCCAAATGTCAGGTCTTTGGCTGGGTAGGAACTACAGTGTCTCAAATTCCATATTTGAAAGAGTATTCCATAAATATGGAGAAAAATTAATCAGTAATAATTTCTTAAAGTTTGTGTGATTAAGATTTTTATTTAAGGTATGTTGTTATTGTTTGCTTTATTATAAAACAGGTCTTTTGTCCAAGCCCATACAGTAAACCACAGTAAAAGGAAAAGGATATACTGTTGCTTTGAGTTATCATTTCATTCATTCATTCATTTTTTTTTTTTTTAACTCAACAATCATATAGCACATACATCTATGCATCAGGTATGGTAAAGAATACAAAAAAGAATAATCAACACCATCTACCTTGAAGGAATTTAGGTGACATATTACATATGCTGAAATTGATTTGTTTTATTAATTAAACATGCAACAAAACAGAAAGTCCAGGATGCAAAAGTACAATGAATTTGCTTACCATCAAATATAAAAGGTTTTTTGTTATAGGAAAAAAGTAATCTCATATGTTTTGTTTTGTTTTTTATTAAAGATTTTATTTATTTATTTGAGATCAGACAGAGATCACAAGTAGGCAGAGTAATCTCATGTTTTTATGAGTGATTCATAATAACTGAGGTAGACTAATAGTGGATTTAAATGACATACACACGTATAAGGAAGAAAGTAAATAAAAAACATTGCCCCAAAACACATACCCAGGAAACAAATAAACAAAATATCATTGATAAGTGACTATTTCTCCCAGGACTTTTCTGATGCATGTATTTGTATACACAGATAGAGAGATGGATATACAGATGATACCTCTAGATATCTCTACAGAACTGAGTTATACTTTAATAATCTGTTTTTCTTGGGGCACCTGGGTGGCTCAGTCAGTTGAGCATCTGACTCTTGATTTCAGCTCAGGTCACAGTGGAGCTCCACGTGGGGCTCCTTATGGAGCATGGAGCCTGGTCAAGATTCTCTCTATGCTCCTTCTCCCCACCTTTGCAGACTCGTGGGCTTCAAAAAAGAAAAAGAAAAAAAACCCCACACCTATTTTCTTTAAAAGTCTGTAAATGTTAACCCATTGTCTAATAGGAGATAAAGAGTAGACTTCTAACAATGCCTACTCCCACGCCAATTCACTTTTCTTCCTGCATACCTTTAAATTAATTAAAGAATTAATTTTACAAAAAAATATTTCCTAAAGGTTCAATAATGTAAGGAGGGAATATTTTGGTTTGCAACATTCAGTGTTAAAATTTCCTGGATTGTGACGCTTTATGTTGATCTTAAAATCTAGTATTTAATCATTCCACAAATTTCTTATTCTTTTATTTAAACTTTGAATCCATTAGAATTTTCTTTTTTAATTTTTTAAGATTTTATTTCTTTATTTGATGGAGAGAGACACAGTGAGAGAGGGAACACAAGCAGGGGAGTGGGAGATGGAAAAGCAGGCTTCCCACCGAGCAGGAAGCCCAATGCGTGGCTTGATCCCAGGACCCTGGGATCATGACCCAAGTTGAAGGCAGACAGTTAACAACTGAGCCACCTAGACGCCCCGAATCCATTATAATTTTCTTTCCAATTGTGTAAATGTCTAAGCCAGTGATACAAACTCTCTAATACTGGAATATATATTTTATTGATTTCCCTCTAATTTCTTTTGCTTTTAAATATGTTCTCCTTTGGGTTATCGCAAAAACCTTCTATCATAATTCAACTTTTAGTTTCTTGATGCTTCTAATTTGTTAAGTTCTTTAATGATAAATTTTGCCTAAAATTTATTTCTTTAGGGAATCAATCCTTTGTAATGTAAAATACATACTTATATTTTGAAACTCTTTGAAAATGAGTTTTCTATGCCCTTTCAAAGCACATAAAATGAATTTTCCTTCTTAAGTTATATTTTCTTCTAGACTGAGCTTTTTTCCTCCTTATAAAAGTATTTTTCTTTATTCCTTAAATTCAAATTTTTATTTCATTTTATCAGTGTTGTTCTTATTAAGTAATAGGATATTTCTACATTTACTATGCAATTTCCTTTCATATCTGTCATGTCTGAGCGGCTGTATTTCTTTTTTCTTTTTCTTTTTTATTTTTTTAAATAAGCCCTCTGATTCCCATTTTTTTGTTACAGATTCTCAGGGAGATTTATTTATTTATTTATTTATTTATTTTTATTTGACAGACAGAGATCACAAATAGGCAGAGAGGCAGGCAGAGAGAGGAGGAAACAGGCTCCCTGCTGAGTAGAGAACCTGATGCAGGGCTCTATCCCAGGATCCTAGGATCATGACCTGAGCCAAAGGCAGAGGCTTTAACCCACTGAGCCATCCGGGCGCCCCTGTATTTCATTTTAGTATGCGTACATTCTTGATTAATTTTCTATGGCATTTGATGCCTGCTTTTGTGTTTCTTTGAATTTCAGCTTGCAAACAACCCTTTCCCTATCCAGAGGGTACATAGATATGCTTATCTGGGAATTAAAGATTTTTGTCGCATACTCTGAATTATGAGGTATTGTTAAATACTGTGAATCAGTGCTCACTCCACTTGGAGAGGAAAAGTCCTCTTATCCCATTCAGATGATAGGAGGAGGTGGTGGATAACTGTTGGTTTGGTTTTTCCCCTGGACAATGGGGACACTGGCTACTTATTTCTCTAACTGTTCACTTGCCAACTTTCATATATCTCTCTCTAGCAACCATTTCCATCACTTCCCAGTAAAACAAAGGAAAGATAAAAGTATGAAAAGTTCTGTTCCTTCTCTGCAGCTTTGGAATATTCTTGAGAAGGTTCAAGGTTTTATATTCATCATTTATGCTTCAAGGGAAAGGGGGAGTCCTATAAACCAAGCCATAATTTATTCCTCAGTTCTACCCAAAAACCTAGGTCCTACTCCTTGCCCAACTGTAACTGCAATTGCCTGGGAATTTTATCCCTTTTTTTTTTTTCTTACTTTTGGGAACTTATTTTGTAAGGCATTTTGGGAGGCAGGTTAATCCTCAAAATTTAGTAATTCTTTTATTCAGGTCATTATAAGCAAAATGAAGGTTTTTAAAAATAAATGATTAATGACATGCTATGGTAGTAAAATGATGCATCAATTACTAAGTATGTATATTAATAATAATTCAACAAAAATGTTTATAGAATAGAGTTCTCATACTAAGAAACTAGATAAAACTTTCAATTAAATGACTCAGAGAAGTTAGTCTCTACTATATTATGACTCAGTCATCATTCCATGATAATATCGAACTCTTTTCCTTTTGGAAAAGTTACAATCATATATAAAATATTTGTGAAATAAAGTTATAATACAAAATTCCTGAACAAAGATAGAACATGTGGGGCACCTGGGTGACCCAGTCAATTAAGCGGCCAACTCTTAACCCTGATCTCAGGGTCCTGAGTGGAGCCCCACACCAGCTCTGCACTCAGCAGGGTGTCTGCTTAAGGATTCTCTCTCTCCCTCTGCCCCTCCCCTCTTTCTCTCTAAAATAAATAAATTAATTTTTAAAAATGTGTTCATCTAATTTCCTAGCCATTATAGCACTCTGGGCCTGTGGCATACCAAACTAAGAAGACCCAAGTGGAGAAATAAGAGATGTGGAAACTGGTATGTTTGAGTTATGTCTGCATAAGAGCTAAAGGCAATAGCTTTAAGAAGAATGCAGAGCTACTATATAGACTAATATATTTTTCATCTCTAATGCATCCTATGTCTTCAAATTATGCTTGAAACAGAAGAAATCTTAAATAATAAAATCAAAGGATATTTTTAAATATTCAACTTGAAGTAAGAATTCAAACCTCATCTGTGTGACCCTGGTCACTTTGTTTACACCTTCTACATATCTGTATCAGAAGGGGTAAAATGGAGATAAAGACACTTATCTTTCAGAAATGTGACCAAAATTAAATATGATATAAATGTGAAGATTTGAGCACAATGCTGGCATATAAAGACAATATAAATTGTACCATGTAATAGTAGTAAGAGTGGTGGCTGAATTAGAATTATTTGTTACTACAACTATATGTATTAATATTATTTTACCATCTGAATAGAGTAAAAAATTTTCATTTTTTTGTCCAATTTTGTCAGCAATGGTTAGTTCTTAAATGGACAGTGGGAAGTTACAATGTTGAGGGTGGGGAATATGGCTAGAGTCTGCCTTATTAAAACACTGTGTTTTGTGGTCCATCTTCATGGAGAATGTGAATAATTTAATGACTTAGCAAATTTCCTATTTAAAATAAAATTCTTAGTAAAAAATTAGCTGGAGGAAATAAAGAGATAAACTAAAACCTACTCCCCATTTAAGTACATTTTACCTTTAAAAAAATTTGCATGTCATCCTGGGTATTTCAATCCTAATGAGGATGCTTCCTTGATTATCAAAAAGTCAGAATGCAGAACTAAGTATCACTCAACTTTCACATGCTTACAAAGACTGTATCTATTTCCAAAATCTATAAACTAGATCAGTGAAGAGCAATATATGTCACTGGTTTAGCAATCATAACTTTCATCTGCATTGTACAGTAGTAGTAGGGACAGAAATCTTTTGTTTTCTGACACAGGTTACACAGTCAACAGTAGGCAAAATTGTGAAAGAAGTCAAGATTGTCTTGCCTCAACCTTGTCCCTTCTAGTTTGGGCCCATTCTGCAATGTTCTATTCCTGTATATTCACCAGTATTTAACCATTTTCTCCAGTGAGTCACACAGGCCTGCCCTTTCTAACTATCTGTACTTAGGATTCTAATACTGCCCATTTTTCTTTTCCTCAACTCAAAACTTGTTTAGATCATTCTCATAGAGCCTCACACCTGATTTTCAAGGTAATATCTGGCTAAATAAATCACTTACTAATTAGCTCTTTTGTTTGTTATCCATCTTTACCTCTCACCCCCTTGCAAGCTCTATGATGGGAAACTCATCTGATTTTTTAGGACATAAGTGACTGCACTTTGCTTGGTACTGTTACATTCATGATTTCATTTTATTCTTACATTAAATCCATGAGGTAAATTATCTTATTATCCCTAATTAATATATGGGTGAGAAAACAAAGGCTGAGAAATACATATAAACCTTAAGATCCAAAAACACTAAACGAAGCAGATTTGGACTTAACATAAGGCTGAGTCTGACTCAAAAGTTCATAGATCTTCTATTATACTACAGTAATAAACCTAATGTGCTCAAAGGATGATACAAAAATGACTGAGCCACATGGCAAACAATTCAGAATGTTCTTTGACAGTTATTTTCATCTTTCAGATTACCAACGGCTTTTATCAATTTATTAGCCAGTGTATATCCACATATCAATATTAAATTACTTATATAATGATCAGAAATTCTTGGTGCTTATTTTGTTTTGTTTTGCTTTCTTTTGGTTTTGGTCTTAGTTTTGGTTAGTTTATACTACTTCTTTCATTTCTCCAAATAATATACACTTCTACTAATATATTCTATAAGGGAAGAAATGCTTTATGTTCAGTCATCAAAAATATCATGCTAGAATTATGGGGACTCCAAATCTTTTTAAAGTAGAATAAATGAGTGTGATGTGGAATAATATTTAAAATTTCAAAATGTTTTGCATATTGATTAATACATGCCAGAAAAACAGAAGAGTTTTGGCTGGAAAAGTAAAATCATAGATACTTTGGATATCCCCCAATATAAATGCCTCACTGCCTTTATCATGGATAGAATAAATATGATCACATTTGCTTTGGAAAGGAGAATCTTTCTTCCCATTTGAGAAATTATAATTTTTTTTAAAACACAGCTAAGTTTTTTCATTAGTTCTAAAATCTTAATAATTCTAATTTTCAACAACTGTTTCTAAAATGAGTATCCAAAGGTTCTTATATATAATAAATGGTTTCCATGCTGACAGCTGCACAAGCAGATTATGACATAATATTATTTTTCTTTACTGCCATGTTGTTATAATTGTTGTTTTAACAAGGGAAGTTCTGGGGATTTTGTTTGTTTTTTTGGCTTAGTCTGGTTTTCCTTTTTGTCAGCAAAACATTCACTCCATTATACTTTCTTTTTTTCTTAATATTTTATTTATTTATTTCACAGACAGAGATCACAAGTAGGCAGAGAGGCAGGCAGAGAGATAGAGAGGAGGAAGCAGGCTCCCCACTGAACAGAGAGCCCCATGTGGGGCTCAATCCCAGGACCCTGGGATCATGACCTGAGCCGAAGGCAGAAGCTTAACCCACTGAGCGACCCACCTCCATTATACTTTCTTAAGAGGAAAATAAGAACCAATTCAAACAGTATTTAATATGTACATATATATTATATATTGGCCTCTTTATTGAAGTAAAATTTATATATAGTGCAATGTGTAAATTTTAGCTGCTCAATGAGTTTTAATGAATATATTCCCTCTTGTAACTAACTCCCAATCAAAATATAAGACACATGAAATTTCCCTCATGATGCCTTCTAGTCAATCTCGTAACACATAGGCAGTCACTATTCTGATTCCAATCACTGTAAATTAGTTTTAGCCATTTTTGAAACTCATATAAATGGAACCACAGAAAATGCACTCTATCCTATCCAGTTTCTTTCACTCAACTGTAATATTTTTTTAATTCATCCATGTTGCTGAGTGTGTTAGCAGTCCATTCTTTATTCACTGCTGAGTAAATATTCTCCTATTTGTGGACATTTGATTGTTTCCAGTTTGATCTTATAGGAAATTAAAATATGCTACCCCAAAATATACCACTTTGGCATAAGCCAGAGGCAGAGGCAGATGAGCCAGAGGCAAATGAGAATCAATGGATGCATACCAAAGCCTCCACAGAGACTCCCTATTTCAACTAAAAGCAGCAACTTTTGAGAAATGAGGATTGCAATAAATCCCCTTTTCTGAGGAAATTTTATGGCCATGAAGAAAATGGAAACTCAGCACCCAACAAAATAAACTTGCAAAAACCTTTCTCTCATAATTTACCTCTCAGATTGCCACCCTTGGAAGTCTAAAATACCTCTTCCTTTGTCTTGTCACTTCTCTATATACTTAATGTTCTTTGTTAAGATTGTATATAACCCCCAATTTTTAACCACCCCTTTCAGTTACTCATCATTGAGGTTTTCTTCATGTGATGTGTGATACCTTAATTAACAAATTCTATTTTCTCTTATTCATCTGTCTCTTCACAGTCTAATTTGCAGGGCCCAGTGGGAGAATCTAGGAAGATAGAGGGGGGAAAAGTTGTTTTTGCTTCCCTAGAGGCTATTCTGTTTAAAATTGTTATAAATACTTTTTTACACAAGTCTTTTTGGGCACGTATGTATTCCTTCCTCTTGGGTAAAAACCACAATGTGACTCAGTCTTAGTGTGTATTTATCTTGAGAAATTGCCAACAAATTGTCCAAAGTGACTGAATCTATTATATACTCCCACCAGCAATATATGAGAGTCCCCGTCATTTTACAGCATCAGAGGCATTTATTGAATTTTAATTGCTCTAATTGCTATGAATTAGTGCCTCATGGTGGAAAGTAAATTGCATTGTCCTTAATAACTCTTTATATGGAAGACATTTTCATTAACCTACTGTAATTTGTATACCTTCTTTTATAGAGTTTCTTGTAAAATTATTTGGCATTGTTTGACTTACCACTGATTTATAAAAATTCTTTTTATATTGTGGTTACAGATCCATATATGTTGGGAAAATACACACACACACACACACACACACACATTTTTCTCCAAGTCTGTGTCTTGCCTTTTCATTGTTTTAACATTTTTGATGATTAGAAATTTTAATTTTGAATAGAGCTATTTATCAATATTTTATAATTAGTAATTTTTATGTCCTCCAAAAAGTCTTTACATACTCCAACTTCATAAAAATGTTCTTCTATGTTTTCTTTTAGAAACTTTATAGTTTTACAGACACATAGACCAATGGAGCAGAATAGAGAGGCCAGAATGGACTCTCAACAATATGATCAAATAATCTTTGACAAAGCAGGAAAAAATATCCAGTGGAAAAAAGACCGTCTCTTCAATAAATGGTGCTGGGAAAATTGGACAGCTATGTATAAAAGAATGAAACTCAACCATTCTCTTATACCATACAGAAAGATAGACTCAAAATGGATGAAAGACCTCAATGTGAGACAGGAATCCATCAAAATTCTAGAGGATAACATAGGCGGTAACCTCTTTGACATTGGCCACAACAAATTCTTTCAAGACACGTCCCTACAGGCAAAGGAAACAAAAGCAAAAATAAACTTTTGGGACTTCATCAAGATAAAAAGCTTCTGCACAGCAAAGGAAACAGTCAATAAAACAAAGAGGCAACTCATGGAATGGGAGAAGGTATTCGCAAATGACACTACAGACAAAGGGTTGATATCCAAGATCAATAAAGAACTCCTCAAACTCAACACCCAAAAAACAGATAATCATGTCAAAAAATGGGCAGAAGCCATGAACAGACACTTCTCCAATGAAGACATACAAATGCCTAGCAGACACATGAAAAAATGTTCATCATCATTAGCCATCAAGGAAATTCAAATCAAAACCCCTTACACCAGTTAGAATGGCCAAAATTAACAAGGCAGGAAACAACAAATGTTGGAGAGGATGTGGAGAAAGGGGAACCCTCTTATAATGTTGGTGGGAATGCAAGTTGGTGCAGTTTCTTTGGAAAACAATGTGGGATTCCTCAAAAAATTAAAAATAGAGCTACCCTATGACCTGGCAATTGCACAACTTGGGTATTTACCCCAAAAGTACAGAGACAGTGAAAAGAAGGGCCATGTGTACCCCAATGTTCATAGCAGCAATGTCCACAATAGCCAAACTGTGGAAAGAGCTGAGATGCCCTTCAACAGATGAATGGATAAAGAAGATGTGGTCCATATATACAATGGAATATTACTCAGACAACAGAAAGGATGAATACCCAGCTTTTCCATCAACATGTATGGGACTGGAAGAGATTATGCTGTGTGAAATAAGTCAAGCAGAGACAGTCAGTTATCATATGATTTCACTTACTTGTGGGACATGAAGAATAACATGGAGGACATTAGGAGAAGGAAAGGAAAAGTGAATTGGGGGAAATCGGAGTGGGAGATGAACATGACAGTCTGTGGATTCTGAGAAACAAACAGGGTCTTAAAGGGGAGTGCGGTAGGAGAATGGGTGAGCCTGGTGGTGGGTATTAAGGAGGGCATGTACTGCATGGAGCACTGGGTGTTGTACATAAGCAATGAATTTTGGAACACTGCATCAAAAACTACTGATGTATTTAATGGTGACTAACATAACACATTAAAAAAATTTTTAAAGAAAATTAAAAATTAATTACTTTAATTTAAAAATTAAAATTATTGGGGCACCTGGGTGGCTCAGTGGGTTAAAGCCTCTGCCTTCAGCTCAGGTCATGGTCCCAGGGTCGTCGGATCGAGCCCCGCATTGGGCTCTCTGCTCGGCAGGGAGCCTGCTTCCTCCTCTCTCTCTGCCTGCCTCTCTCCCTACTTGTGATCTCTATCTGTCAAATAAATAAATAAAATATTTAAAAATTAAAATTAAAAACTAAATTAAAAAAATTTTTAAAAATTTACAGTTTTACCTTTTACATTTAGATACCCAGTTGTTCCAGCACTAGTTGTTAAAATCTTCTCTTTTCCCTATTAGATTACTCTGGTGTCTTGCCTATGTGAAGAATCTTTGTCCTGTTCTGTTGATCTGTTTGGTCATAAGTCTATACCAGACAGGCCTGATTATTGTTGCTTAATACTTAGATTTGAAATTTAGGCAGTTGATATTTTTCTACTTTACTTTTTTTCAAGTCTGTTTTGGATATTCAGGTCTTTTACATTACCATATAAATTTTAGAAACAACTTTCAAAACCATATTGGGGTTTTGACTCCAATTGCATTGAATCTACAGATCAATGTTGGGATAAAGAAATCTTCATAAACTTGAGTCTTCTAATTCATGAATATTAGATCTTTAATTTCACTTCAGCATTCTTTTGTAGTTTTCATTGTATAGGTTTTGTAGATCTTTTATCAACTTTATTCCTATATATTTTGTTTGAGATGTACTTTTAAAATGTTCATGTTCTAATCATTTGCTGTTAGCATACATAAGTGCAAATGACTTTCATATATTTACCTTGTATCTGATGACCTTGCTAAGCTGAAGTATTAGTTTTAGTATTACTTTTTGGCACACTTAGGATTTTTCACATAAGCAATCATGTAATCTGTGAATAAAACTATTTTACTTATCCCTTTCCAGCATTTATGTATGTATATATGTAGGGATGTATTTATATATTTTTATTGCTTTCATCTGCTGGTTGTGATCTCTAGTACAATGGTAAAAGAGGGCACATTTAGCTTTTATTCCAATCTTGGGAAAAACTATTTAATAATTAATTATTAAGTATGATGTTAGCTATGAAGTTTTGCAGATGTTCTTTCTTAGGTTGAGGAACTTGCCTTCTAATTCTAGTTTCATGAGAATTCATATCATGAAAATGTAAACCTTTGTCAGATGCTTTTTATAAGATTTGTGGTATGATTATATGATTGTTCTCTGTTAGTCTATTTATTGGTGGATAATACTGATCAGTTTCAAATACTAAGCCAATCTTGCCTCTCTTAATAAACTCTGCTTAGTGTATATAATACTTTAATATTTCTTCTGTAAGATCTTTTGAAGTGTGTTAAATTTTTTTGGAATGTAAATTCCTGGTCTCAGACTTCCATCTTTAGTTAAACAATATCAACTGGTGTTTTCCAACCTGGTTCCAGAAGGCAAATAACTTGCTTAGCATATCAGAGAGAGTAACATCCCATCTGTTCCTCCCACCACTTTCCCCATCCTTGAAAATTAGGCAGGACTACATTACTAGTTTTTGATCAATGGGCTGTGAGTAGAAGTCACCTGTGTCATTTTCACGCCAAAGCATAAAAGAGCTGATGCATGTCCCTCTAGCTCACTTACTCCTCCTTTGCAAAAGTGAAGTGAGTTGTCAAGCTCCAAAGAGTGCAGTTATAAGATGGTGCTGTTATTATCAGCATTTTCCAAAAATCTGTGTGGAGCAAACCTCCCAGTGGTTCACATTATATATGTACCATCAACAGAAAATAAACTTTATTCTATGAGGCCAGTGAAGCTTTAAGGTTGTTGGTTATTGCAGAACAGGGCAGCCTATTCTGGAATAGCAGTAGTGGCAGCAATGAAAGAAATCAAAAGTAAAACAATGGAAATAAAATAGTTTTATTTAATTACTAACAATCATGAAAGTTCATAGATCTCAACTTTAATGTATTGGTAAAGAAAACGGTCTCCAAAAAAGTAACTTAAAATAAATTATTTTGTTCATTTTTTCATTCAACATGTATTTATTGACTACTGACTATATTCTAGATTATTCTATGAACAAAATAGTTAAGTCCCCATTCTTACTCATGAAATACTTAGTGATAAAAAGTTGTTAAAAAGGGAACAATAGGCCCAAAATGGAGGGTATGTCCCCAAGATAGCAAACCAAGACTTAATTGCAGTTTCAGTCAGTTCCAGAAATGTGACCTTTAACCAGTCTCATGGAATTACCTGATCAGCACTAATAAGGTCATCTGCGCAACAGAGCCTGGTCCTTCCAGAAAAGGAAGGTGACCTTGTTGGAAATAAACCTTTCTTTTGTCTATGATTTCCTGTCCCACCCCCTCTCTGCCTTTAAAACCTCCCATTTTGTATAGCTCCTTGAAGCTCTCTTCTATTTGCTAGATGAGATATTGCCCAATTCCTGAATCCTGAATAAAGCCAATTAGAGCTTTAAATTTACTCAGTTGAGTTTTGTTTGCTTGTTTGTTTAAGATTTTATTTATTTATTTGACAGACAGAGATCACAAGTAGGCAGAGAGGCAGGCAGAGAGAGGGGGAAGCAGGCTCTCCGCTGAGCAGAGAGCCCGATGTGGGGCTCAATCCCAGGACCCCGGGATCATGACCTGAGCGGAAGGCAGAGGCTTTAACCTACTGAGCCACCCAGGCACCCCTGAGTTTGGTTTTTTAAACAATATTAATACATCTGAATTTAAATGGAGTTCAGTAATCATGTATAGTGATACTATGGATATGAAATATTCACTCACAATTGACTTTATTGTTCCCTCTCACCTTATATTGAAAAGTTTTCACCATTTTATTCCTCTTTCTATAAGCAGTGTTTTATGACCCAATGAGTTGTCAAAAGTCAGGGATCCAAAGGAGAAAGGGAGATGAAAATGGTTAGCACAGCTCCACTGTAGAGTTATAAAACACAAACAAAAAAAAAAAAACCCCAGAATTGACCATAATTTGAAAACTGGCATGAAAATGACTGTAAGGGCCTGTTTAGCCAGAGTGGCTCCATCTTGGTTGAACAGCCATTTTTGTTGTTTAAGTAGTAAAATATGGTCGACCAGTCCCTGATAACAGAGCCCAAATACAAGGATGGGTCAGGTCAGGTAGAGATAACAGAGCCCTAACGCAGGGATGAGTTGGGCCAGGTGGAGACATCCAATTAGTGGAGCGCACATACTGTCTCCCTAGCTACCAAGGAGTGTGGGCCCTGCCTTTTGGACACCTTTTGGGCACCGATTCTGACCAAGGTGATAGGCTAGTTCAAATAGCTACTATGGGGTGAACTGTAATTCAATTGGCCACCTGTGTGTGACCTAGCATGACTGTGCTGATTTCTCTGTGTGTTGCAATCTCATTGGCCACCTGTGTGTGGCCAGGCTCAACCACATGGCCTTTGCTCTATAAAAGTTAGTCTGTGAGGCTGGGGGTGGTTGTCCTCTCTGTAAGAGGCGGCCCCAATTGGTCGGTTTGATTTTCGGGGCTGACGCGAAATAAAGCTTTGCTTGACCTTCGCTTTGTATCAGTCTCGCTCCTTTGATCACAGACCCATCAATGACCAGCTACTTAATGCAATTCTCTCAGCCATTTGGGAAAGAGTGCAAAATTCAAGTATAAATTTCCACATTTTTTTTTCCTTCTTCAATAGCCTTTACATGACTCAAATTACTGTACTAGATGGCTGGAGAGAAAACAAATACCTCTGGTTCATAACTAACTTGGGTCAACTTTTGGATTCTAGACTTAGCCATTAACAGAGAAGGGAAGGCAACAATTCCAGAAAATAAAATGCCCAAAGGGAAGGATGAAACTTTCTTTGTGATCATTCTTAGGTCACTAAATCATTAATGTAGTTTAAAGTAAAGGGGTCTTCTGGACCTGCCACAGTGCTAAAGAAAAGGGCTTACACTATGGCAAATGTAAGATGGCTAAAGCTATCCAAATACTCTTGCCTCCAGTTTTCAAATTACAGGCACAGCTTCTGCTTTTGCTTTTGTTAGCTGCCTTGGTAAAGGCACTCTGCATATATATGAAGCCTATATTGGTGCCTCTTTATGAGCCATCAGATGATGTCACACTTGCTAATTCATGGACTATTTATCTTGGTGTTTACGCTCCAAGAAAATGATGGTTGTTTAATTATACTACAAATGAGTTTTGCCAGCCAATTGTATGGCAGATGTTATTTACTCCCGGAACAACTGTCAAAAGACCAAAACAGCACATCTAACAAATCAAAATGTACTGTATTGACTTACATTTCACAGGCGGTACCTCTACCATCTTAGCCACAGGCTTTGCATTGTGGTGGTGATTGGAAGGGCAGCAGCATTAAGGATCATAGCCAGTCAGAAATCTGCTTGTCACAGTAAGTAGGATTAAAAGAGATGTAACTGAGTATATTGTACCTGAATGGAAACAGGGAACTGTCAGTAAACATTTATAAAATCCTTCAAATTTGCTTAATGCTATGTATTGGAACATTCAATAAATCATTCCATGATGGCAGACGGGAAAGAGGAAACACCCATCTTCTCTATTCATATGGTGACTGAACTATAGTCAATGAAATACATTTTTCCCATCAAATTTACGATGCTCTAAAGGTGGAGAGAATGCCTGTAGCTGGATGGTTACCAGAGCTTGAATCTAGAAAGCTTGCTACAATAAACTTGTTCTGTATGTTGTTTAAACTTTTCTAATCTTGTGGGAGCATTTTATTATGCCTAACACTTGCTTCAAATAAAACTTGCCAGTGAGTTCTGCTGTGGCCCTTTTATGCAGTGTACTGGTATCATGCCAATGTTTTTAATAAGGAGAGAAAATAAGAACTCTTAAAAGTTTAAAGCCCAATAATCTACGAACTAAAATCTGATTAAGTACAAAATAAACTTTCTACAATTAAGTGATTCAGTGGCAGATAAAATGGAAGCAGAGCCCAAGAAGTAACTCTTACCAATTTAGTTCTGCATACTCCACTAAATTGGGATGGTGTCTTTCTGCTTAGCACAGAAGTATTGAGGCAAAAAAAAGGGCCTTCATTTCTTTCAGCCAGAATTATATTCCATTGAGAAAGATCAACTGCTTGGCTTTCTTACTGGGGTAATTTGAAAAGGTTTTTTTCTACATGACCACTGTCCACAGCTCATTTCTTTTTTTTTTTTTTCACAGCTCATTTCTATGTAACATACTGGCTTTATGAAGGGAGAAGTGATTTATAGACCACTAATATATCCCCCTATATCCAATCTAGTATATCTCTCATTTCTGCTCAGTTTGCCTAACTCTGCAAACAAGCAAAATGAAAGTCCTGTTCAGTCAGGAGCCAAGAGCTACCTAGTTTTGTATCTTCTGATGCTTTTTGCAGTAGGAAACTTGTGCCTGAGACACAGCATCTGCCAGCTTAGAAAAACAGTCTGGCAGGGATATGGAGCAGCTAATAGCAGAGCTGAGGGAAGCTGTCAGATTTTCAAGCATTTATTTTTACATATGAACCAAAATGATGAAAACTTAGTTAAGCCAACCTCTTACCTTGGCTTCCTTATTCCTCCTTTTTTCCTCACATGTGTCTCTCATTTATTATTATTATTTTACAACAAGGACATAATTTGCTGGCTATGCTGGGATTATGGGATTATGGGAGAAAGAAGTTACTTTTCTAACTTTCTTGAGGAACAAGGTGCTACTTGGGTGAATATTAATAAAATATTAATTATGATCTGATAATACTGATGAATGAAACTGGCATTTATAAATCATGTTCATGCCAAAAGAAATCACGCCTTGACAAGCACATTACATAGGCCACTGCATTTCTCTGAATTTACTAACCAACCTACATCTCCTCCTACCAGATGGTGGTTTTTTTTGTCAACCTCAGCTCATATAACCATGAAATTGTTGATAGCTGCAATCTTCTTTTGATTTTCATTCTTTCTCCCTTCTCATAACACTAATAAATATGCATATATTATACATATATACAATATATTATATATGTGTTATATATTACATCTACAGACTCCAACATAAGGCTACTGCCCTAAGATAGCTGCTTGAACATGGAAACAAATTACAAAATCCGTATCAATAGCCAATTAAGTTTCAAAACCCTCTACTATTAAGTCTTAATCTACCTTTGACTTAACCAGTATTGGATATATATTATAGGCTCCTAGGTAGGACCATGCACAGAGGATTACAAGAAGCAAGCACAACCCTACCACTGGAGATTTTCTAGTTAAAAAAAAAAGGAAATTTTAAGATACAGTCTAAGTCATAAGTTAAATACAGTTATCTTCTTGAAGAACAAATATTGCTCAAATCTAAGAAATTATGGCTCAAAATTGGAAATTAAATAATTTAATTAATGAGGACTTTAAGAATTTGCATATTAAAGCAAGTGTAATATGCTTTAGCATAAGGAAAAAGGGTCTTATTGAAATAGAATACCTAGCGTTGAGAGAGAGGCATCTGTTTTTTGTATCTCCCCCTATGACTGTGATGCACATGAAATTCAAGCAAACATTAATGATAAAGCACAAGAATAAGAAATTAACTGTTGACGGAGAGCTGAGCATGTTATTATTACTCTGCCAACAAAGCTGTCTTATTGGAGATGTCTGAGGATGGCTGACTATTAAGTATGTTTCCAAAAATATATACCAGCATCCTTTTGATCCAGCTAAATGAATTACTCCAGACAGAATACTGAAGACAGCCAGAAGAGTTAGAAGAGTCCAGACCTAGATTTAAAATTTTTCTTTCATTTACTGGTTGCATGGGCTTAGTTAGATTTTTCTGACTTTCTGAGCCTCAGTTTCTTTATCTTGAAAATATGAATATACTGCCTACTTCAAGAAATTGTAATGATAATTGAATAAGATAGCATTAAGTGGTCTATAAGTTACTCTAAAATAGTTCAACATATACAGTATGATAAAACTGTTTCTGTATTAGTTTAACCTGCATGTTTGAGACAGTTAGATACCCTAATCAGGAAAAGACATTTCAGGAATGGTTAGCTAGCATTTAAGCAAGGCTTTCTGGAAGACTTTTCTCCCAAAAAATGACCTTGTGATGAGGTCTGCTTTTCTTCTTAGCCTTCTTTCTTCTATGCCTGCCTCCAAGGAAACATTGATCAAGTATGTTCAGCAATATAGGAGAAGCGTCTTAGAATTCCTGAATCTGAGCTTCAGTGAGAGGATAAATTCATTAAAGATCACAGAACTCCTAATTCTAAAATCAGCTGAACATTAAATCACTGGGCACTGGAATAATATGGTTGGTATGAAAATAGTACAAGGAGGACACAAAGCCCCTATTCAATTTCATGTTTCTGAACACTCAAGCACTGGGTTTTAGTAGCTCATGGATTGGGCAGCAGTTTAATTCCCAGAGTTTACAATAATTAACCCCTTGTTTAAATGACAGCGTTATCAGAAAACAAACAGCTTGCTTAATTGTGTTTTCCAAGTTTTGTTTAAGTAAAAGGAAGCATGTGTTTTGGAAGTTTTGCCACTTTACTAGTATTAGTCATATGAGACATCTACAGAATAACAGACAAGACAATAGACAATTTTTTTTAACTCTTTAAGTATAGATATCAGTAAGGACAGCATATTCTTCCATATATGTGAGGTGTAATGGACATCTATAGAGAAAAAAAAATTTTTTTTTAAATTTTTTTCTGCTGAGCAGAAAGCCCAATGCGGGGCTCGATCCCAGGACCCTGAGATCATGACCTGAGCCCAAGGCAGAGGCTTTAACCCACTGAGCCCAAGGCAGAGGCTTTAACCCACTAAGCCACCCAGGCGCCCCCTATAGAGAAAATTTATCTAAGAAGATAATGACTTGAGTGGTAGAAACATGGCCCAACACTCAAACTACCAGGTACTAAAAGTGTGTTTCCATTATAAAGGTATATCTCTATGATCATCAGAGCTGTTTTAATGGGCCATCAAGAAAAAGAAGTAAAATCTCCTTTCCTGGCTATTTAATATGGATTTTTTAAAAGATATACAGATGTGAACTGCAAATATAGATTTAATCATTGTTATGTATTACTGATTATTTTTCTCATGATTCTTACTCATTAGCAAGAGATGGGATCCATGAGGAAATAAAAGGAAGTAGAACAAATGCTTTATATACAATCATACCTCTTCAACTTTACCTTCTTTTACTTCCAAATGTCTATCTGATATCTATATTTGAAATCCCCAGGCAATCTCATACTTAGCAGGTTGAAAGAAAAATCCACTCTCCTGCAACCCTAAACCTAGGATTCAACTAAGATTCTTTTTCACATACCTTAAATCTCTCCATCCCATGTATCTAATCAGTTTCCAGGTCCTACTGATTCAGCCAGTTCCACATCTCTGGAATCCCTCTTCTCTACCTTACCCCACCTTGCCACTACTCTTTCAAAACACTGATAATTTCTTAAGTGGATTATTGTAACAGTTTCCTAATTTATAGTCTCACCATTCATATTCAGTTCTTCAAATGTGCAAGAGGCCTTAAATCCTTTCCTGTCACCTTGACTCTTGCTTACTAATAACAAAGAGAAATGTATCTGGTAATCACCACCTAAACCAATGATAGTAGGTAGCATCAGTAATAGTGAGATAACTTCACCATGCAATGCAATAAAAGACAGTTAGCCTGGTAGTTTTCTTGCCAAAAATATATAATCAAAACCTAACCACAAGGAAATAACCTTTCAAGTTCAGAATTTTAAAAAACATAATAATATTAGGAAAAATCTCATCACTCTATTGCAGTCTGTTTGGGTTTTTGTTTTGTTTTGTTTTGTTTTTGCCAAGAAAAAGGGGCATACAGTTTGTTTTCCCCTTTTTGTTCCCTACTCAGTACAATTCATATTGAGTATGAATTTGATTTTGTGAAAGGTATTGGGTTAAAAATCTTAAGAGATATGCTGGGCATTTGGCACAAAATACTTGTTTGGGAAAAATGCATCAATGGTAGGTTCTCGTGGGCAGAATGCACTGCAAATATTACCCACAATGAATGTTCTTTCACGGGGGTACTGGGCAGGAGCATCTGTTAGAGTCTTTTATGACATATCAGTATATAGCCAATGTCGCCAGCAAGGGTTTTTCTCCATTATAAAACAACAATCTTCAGTAGAATTGGAGTCACTAAAAGCAGGAAAACAGCTTGCTTTATGAAAGATGCTACCTTTTCCGCAGCCAAGAAATCACCGATCTGATGTTAAGTTCCTGCTATTAGTCTTTCTTCAGCTGCGCAGGTGGCAACTGTTCCATGTTCCAGTTCAGCTCCCCAAGGTTACAGCTGTGAACTTGGGTAATGGCTGTGTTTATTCTCTGCCAGCCTTAAAAGTCTTCAGGGTAAAGCTTTTTTTTTTTTTTCCTCTTTCTTGCTGCTCACTGAAAATCCCTTCTGGAGCAGATGTGTCTCTCCCCATCTTCTGTAGTTTCTGTGTTTCAGATTAAGTTCAGCATTTTTGTTGCTGTTGTTTGTGGACTTACTTTCTAACTCCTGATGACAAAGTCAGTTTTGACCTTCATTCCTGTGTATCTGATATCTATTTTCTCTTGTCTGTAAACAAAAACTTTCATGGTAAACTTGGCATCAAATAGCTTGTGTCCTGGGAGCATCGTAGACCACTGTCATTTATATTGCACTGTGTGGTTGCTTTGTCACACCAGCCTGGGTTTCAAAATTTAGATCACAAAGATCATAATAGCCTTTATTTTTACTATCCTGTATACTTTCTTGGTATGTATTTTGGGGCCACCAGCCCCTGCAAAGCAGCCTTCTCCGATCTAATCATTTCTGGGAATCTCCAGTTGGGGTCTCATAGTTGTTCTTGAATAAGTCCCATTATTATATAGCAGACATCACTTGTTTTCTCTCTCGTTCTGGCCTCCTCAGGAGCATCAGATATCCTTCTCTTTGGGACAATTCCCATCTCTCTTGATATGCTGGAATCCCCACAGAGCTCAAAGTAATACCAGCATATTATCTCGAGTCCCAACACACCAAAGTCAAACTATCACATAAAGCATCTCTCTCCCATTTCCTCTTTTCTTCTTTCATTTCTATCTGCAATTACTAATCCATCAATAAAGTAAGGCTAGCACTGTGCTAAGACCAGAAATCGAATATTAATAAGAATGGTATGGGCATGGCCTCATGCATTTGGCCTATCAAGGATAAAAATGATACACAAATAATCACAAGGAGTGTTATCATTTGAAGGATTATGGATTACAGCGTATAATGAAAACAAGTACACAGGTCCAAGTCCAAGGACCCACAAAGGTCTTCCTGAGGAAACCAAGAATGCAGACACAAGTATAATCTAGCTTAGCAGAAGAGGAAATGGTAGTGCTCCAAACAGAAGGAAGAGTATAAGGTCAACCTGTCACTGCATTTGCATTAAGTTTGTAACCTGCTTTTGAATGTAGTGAGGTACATATACTAATGTTTCATAGATATTTTTAGTAAATACATTTTTAAATTTCTGCTTGCAATAAAGAGTTGTTAAATGAACACCCACAGACCTATCATCCATTTGTCAGTTCTATTCACCAATTACTGAATATGGCATACTAAAATCTCTGCTTAAAATGGTGGAACTGTCCATTTATTTCACAATAATCTTCTATATATTCTAAAGTTATGTTAGAACATGAATTCGATTTTGAATATTTATATAATTCTAGGGAAATTAGTGTTGCGCTTATCTAGTATTGAGTTTTGACTTAAATTCTTTGTCTAAAACAGTATAGCTACATCAAATTTTATTTTGACTATTGTTAGGTATTTTAATTTGTTATTCATACATAATTAAACAATAATTATGAAAATATTATTACTGTGATCTTACATAGTCAATGTTTATTTAGCTTTACCAATGTATTTAGCAATTTGCTGTTCACTATTTCTCTTTGCATCTCAGAAATTTAATCTGAGATCATTTTTCTACTGCCCTAAGTGACTTTTCACAATTTTTGTTACTAAAAATCTATTAGAAGCTATAAGCTTTAATATTCTAAAAAAAGGTCTTTGCTCTGCTCTCTTTTTTGTTGTTGTTGTTGTTCTCATTTTTTAAGATACAAGTTTGAAGGTAACCTTTCCACAACACATTTAAGATACCATTTTATGGGGTGCCTGGGTGGCAGTTGGTTAAGCAACTGCCTTCAGCTCAGGACTCTAGGATCATGATCAGGTCATGATCCTAGAGTCCCAGGATTGAGTCCCACACTGGGCTCCCTGCTCAGTGGGGAGTCTGCTTCTCCCTCTAACTTCTCCCCTCTCCTGTTCTCTTTCTCTCATTCTCTCTCTCAAATAAATAAATAAAATCTTTTAAAAAAGATACTATTTTATTAGATGAAACCTAAATAGGTCTCCTACGTAAACTGTCTCTCCTTTTTTCCTCTTTGGTTGGTTTTATGACCTTCTCTTTGTCTTTGTTTTTCAATTTCTATTAGTTCACTGCTCTTTGTCTAGATATGGATTTCTTTTTATTTACTATAAATATATTGGGCTTTCTGGGTCTGAGTTGGCGTCTTATATCAATCCTAAAAAAAAAAATAAGTAATTACCTCCTCAAATCTGTTTCTATTATACCCTCTAGTTAGGTAAGTGTTCATCTTTCTCACTCTATAGTCTAGGTGTTTTAACTCTTCTTCCATAGTTCTTCTTTTCTTTTTCTCTGGCTATATTTTGGACAATCACCTCAGATTCCAATTCCAGTTTACTCAATACTCTTTTCAACTTCGACTACTCTGCCCATATATTTAGTATGCCCTTTATTTTTTAATCTTCATATGGCTCGTTTCTATTATTTCTATTCTCTATTTCTATTAAGAACCATTTGGTTCTTCAGTATATGTGCTTGGTCATATTTATCACTTTTTAGCCTATGCTCATTCAGTGGCTTTTTAATTTTTTTTTAAAGATTTTATTTATTTATTTGACAGACAGAGATCACAAGTAGGCAGAAAGGCAGGCAGAGAGAGGGGGAAGCAGGCTCCCTGCTGAGCAGAGAGCATGATGTGGGGCTCAATCCCAGGACCCTGAGATCATGACTGGAGCCGAAAGGGGAGGTTTTAACCCACTGAGCCATCCAGGCACCCGTAATTATTTTTATTATAAAAATATCATTTTGTATTCTTTTTGTAATCCCTATGCAAGAAGCATTTGCATGTGTGATTCTGCTTTGTTTTCCTATTGGCTTGGGTTCATGAGCCTTTGCCTCCTTCTATGGTATAGTTCTCATTATTCATGGATCCATAATTGTGAACTTATTTACTCACTAAGATGTATTTATAACTTTAAAATCAATACTCATAGCACTTTTGTGCTTATACATGGACAAGCGCACAGTCCACAAAATTTTGAGTCACCCAACAAACACATTCCCAACTGAGGTCAATGGAGGTGCTACTTTTGTCTTTTTCTTACAGCTCTCCTACTCTAAACAAGTATTTTGCAATCTGTTCAATGCCAAGTTTTTCACATTTTTATGCTTGTGTGTGTGTGAGAGAGAGAAGAGACTTCACAGTTTAAGATGACTCCCAAGTGTAGTACTGAAGTGCTGTTTAGCATTCTTGAACACAAGAAGACTTCGGTGTGCCAATGGAAAGAATATGTATGTTAGATTAGCTTCATTCAGCCATGATTTATAGTCTGGTTGGCCATGAGTTCAATGTCAATGAATCAACAATATGTACTAAATATGGTATCTATTAAAATACTGATGTATTGATTGGTTGATGAAAACATTGTGACTAGAGGACAGGAACCTAACACAAATATCCCCTAAGAACAATGGTTCAGTATTTGTTAATTCAGTGTTTGTAGCAACTTTATACAACATAAATACCATGAATAATGAGAATCTATTGTATGTATGTATGTGTATGCTTTTATTTTGCTGTGAATTCATATTCATTGGATTTTACCTGTTGAGTTAGTCTGTGGAAAAGTTTTATTTCTCCAAAAATGGTTTGTGTTTTCTTCTGCCAGTTAGTTGCCTGGTAGCAAGGCTTTAAATAAAGCTATTTGCTTGAGATTTTATAACCAAACACTTTGAATCAATTCAAGTCATACAACATTGTGAATAACTATCTCTGTTTACAGTTTCTCCATAAAAAATTTTTTTTTCCTTCTATGATGGACCAGCTTGGAAAATTCAAGTTCCCTTCTGTTAACATTTGCTTAGAAAGCATGGCACTTTGAGGGTCCAAGATTTATGTGGGATTCTATTGTTCATTTTCCTGGCTTGGTCAAAAGATTTATTATGTCCCACAATCTTCATAACTGCATATCTATCAAAATTGAAGTTTGTCAGTCTTGGCAGAGTCCCTCAAGAATCATTCTGACCTTGGTACTTGTTTCTATCCCAGGAGTCCCATTTTTGCTTTTGTTTTTCATTGTAGATATGCTACTAAGTATAAGATCAGGAACTAATGTTTAAAAAAGATTAAAATAAAAATTTTAGGGGGGCCTGGGTGGCTCAGTGGGTCAAAGCCCCTGCCTTCAGCTCGGGTCATGATCCCAGAGTCCTGGGATCGAGCCCCACATCGGGCTCTCTGCTCGGCAGAGAGCCAACTTCCTCCTCTTTCTCTCTCTCTCTGCCTACTTGTCATCTCTGTCTGACAAATAAATAAATAGAATCTTTAAAAATAATAAATAAAAAATTTAAAAAAAATAAAAATTTTAGCTTTCTTATGTTTTCCTCAGGAGATTCACTGAACATGGTAAAAACATGATTCCCCTTTTCCACTTCTGTAATTCCAAGCTAAGGCTAAAATTGTTAGCATACACTGAGATCTCCCACCAAACTTTTTTAGCTTTTTAGTTCTATTTAGTTTTCTTTTTAGTTCTTTTTAGTTCTTTTTAGTTCTTTTTAGTTCACTTAAGGCAAGTGTGTGGCCATTTGCTTACTTCAGGGACTTTAGATAAAAATCTTGCTTCTTTCAAAGACTTACATGCAATCAAACACTTTACACTTGATTTCTGTTTTTAGAGTAAGGAGAATCAAATAATGAATATTCTCCTGTTCACATTATAAGAATGTTGCTAACTCAATACTTAAATTGAATACCTTTATGTTAACTATCATGGTGATTCATGCTTTTGTTGAGTTATCAGTAGCAATAATTGTTATAGTAAATTCTGTGTTTACTGAAATAATGGTAATATTAACAAGCAAATGTCACTGCCAGGTTTACTTTTATTATTCAATGCTTTAATGTTCACTTAAAGAAAGAAGAAATGTTACACTGTTGTTTTAGGGTAGATGAGGCTGAAGCACCATTAGACCCAAGTATGACAGGTGACTCAAACCAGAAGTTTATGTCATAATCACATTACCATCTAACATGACTTTCCCTAACTGGAGTAGTCCAGGGAGCCAGACCCCTTCTATCTTGTGGTTTCAGCATCTCTTAGAGACTTGATATTTAAGCCAGTAGAAAAGAAAAGATGCTAGTCAGTGGGTACCCCTCCTCTTAAAGTCTCTGAACTGTTTCATTCACAACACATCTGACACCAAATGTGTGTTTTTTTCCCCAACACCAGAAAATTCTCTAATTTTCCAGATATTCAGTCTGAGTATCCTATGATTCAATTCAATTCTGACACTGACTGTGTACAGTTAATACATACAGATTAAGGGCTTATTCCCAGAAGACACCTCCCTACTTCTGATGCCAGTTGCAAGTCCCAGATTGCCAAGTGCACTTCTGATGAACCAGCTATAAATCAGAGGTTCCCATTATCTTCTCCTCAGGTTTGATAATCTGCTAGAATGGCTCATGGAGCCCATAGAAACACTTTACCATTACCAGTTTACTCCAAAGGACACAACCCAGAAACAGCCAGATAAAAGAGATGCATAGAGCCAGGTATGGGGAAGTGACACAGAACTTCTATGCCATCTCCAGGCATGTCACCCTCTCAGTACTTGATGTGTTCAACAACTGGGAGGCTCGCTGTATCCCACCATTTAAAGATTTTTATGGAGGTTTTAATAAGTAGGCATGATTGGGACACTTGGGTGGCTCAGTTGGTTAAGATCTGACTCTTGATTTTGGCTCAGGTCATGATCTCAGGGTGATAAGACTGAGTCTCATGTGGGGCTCTGTGTTGGGTGTGGAGCCTGCTTGATTCTCTCCCTCTGCCCCTTAACTCCTACAAACATGAGGGCACTCTCTCTTTCTTTAAAAAATAAAATAATAGTAAGTAGGCATGATTGATTAAATCATTGACCATTGATGATTAACTCAATCTCTGGCCCCTCTCAGTGGGTGGGGCTGAATGTTTCAGCTGTTCTAATCATGACTTGATCTTTCTGACAACCAGCACCCATCCTTAAGTTATCTAGAGGCCCACCAATAGTTGTCTCGCTAAAATAAAAGATGCTTTTATTTCATCCTATCCCTTGGGAAATTCCAAGGAATTTAGGACCTCTGTCAGGAACAGTGGACAAAAATCAAATACATATTTCTTATTGTAACAGAAGGACTTAGGGTCAAAAATGGTGCACATAACTTTTATTCCTATTTCTTTGGTTAGAACCCCATGATACGGTGAAAAGTAACTGCAAAGAAACTTGGGAATTTTAGCCCGTGTATCTCAAAAGAAAAGAAATTGTATCTTTTGGAACATCTGGTGTTTTCTGCTAAATCAGTAATAGGTAATAGTATTTAGAGTTAAAGCAAAATTTTCTTTTACTCCAAAATCTGAAATAGCACTTAACTGTTTTTCTATATAGTCCAAAATTAAAATTAATGTACAATGCACATTAGTCATTAAAAAATGTAGTAGGGTAAAAAAAATAAGTGTTCTTCATCGTACCTAAATTTCTGCTTAGGTAGCACATGAATAGTAAATTTAGTATATATAATTTATGTATTATAGCTATGGTTACTGACTGATGTTTTTCTGTTGGCTCAAAGTAAAAATCCTGAATATATGCATTTTAGAAATGACTTTTATAAGTGATTATAAGTTCTTAGAGAAAAACTGTTTCATTGATGGATTCCTGACCCAGGGTACATACAAATGAAATAGCTAAAATGACTCAAATACTTGGTAGCAGAAAACAAAATAAAAGTCCATTAAACTAAATGCCAAGCACCCAGCCTTGGCATAAATTCTTTCTGGAAGCGAAGAAGAGATGCAGAATGACAGCTAAAGGAACATGTTATGAAATGGTATGTCGTTTTGTCGGGGATGTCTTTGTAATGACTAAGAAGCAGGTTAATAAGATGATTAGAATGAAGGCTAAATATGAGAAAAGTACAAAGCACTTTCCTCACGTCATTCCTTAGAGATATGTGGGTGGCAAATAATATCTCTGTTTTGTCGACTGAAAAATGAAATAGTTTATGCACTTACAGACATTTTACTGGCATTCTGATTTTTAAACAGGTGTAGAGTTTCCTTTTATAGATATCTGATAGTTATTACATCAGCTTTACACTCCAGTAATACTTCCAAACGATAGTATATCTAGGATTGTTGAGATAATTAAGGCTTCACTCTGTCTTATTTTTCATAAAGTCTTTAACTACCTTTAGGTTCTAAAATGGTAGACTAAAATAAATGTTACATATGACCCTTTCAAGAGAATCTGTAAGATTTCAAGTTTGTTTGTTTTAAAGAATATTTGTAAGACATGAAACTAATTTTTGTCCCTAATATTATTGGAACAAAAAACTAGTACCTAAAACATTTACATCTGCATTTTTTAGATAAATGCAAGAATGTCCAGGAAAGCCAAATCTTCACTTTTTTTAATAATGAAAATGAAAAACCCATTCTATAAATTCCCATTTTAGCTCTATGCCAAGTTCACCACAAAATACTGACTAATGCTACATATAATTAATGGAACTTAAAGGGATTTACTGAATTAAGTCCACAATGTTCAGATGACAAAGGTTATATATGTAACACATCCTAACAGCAATGATTTTCTCTCTGCCAATTGGTAGGCTGAGGTACAGGGATCCTAGTAGCCTTGTTTTGAATATTGCAATCTTCTCTTAGACCCCTGCTAATATTATTCTCTTCTACACTTTCTCACCAATCAAATTTACCTCAATCCACATCTATGCTTGTGACTATTAGTAGCAATATTCTGAGTCAGAAAGAAAAATAGAATAGTTTTTAATAATATATGATGGGAATATTTGCTGCTCTAATCAGGACTCCACTCCATATTCTGTATCTGTAATTCACAAATAGTGGTTCACCAAAATTGTGTAAAACCCAAACAGATCTGTACAAAAGTAGCCAAAATGTCACTTGCTTTTATCAATATTCTAGGAGAATAGGTAGAAATGAATTTCATCAATGTTAATTACTTCGCTCTCACTGTAAAGATCAGTTATATGACTGTAAAACTTTAGCAAAACCAAAAAAAAGGAAGCATGTTAATAGCAATTTATATATGGCAGTTTTTTGCTTTTTGTTTTTTGGGCAGGGTGATTGACTCTAGCTACTTATTTGTCAGAGAGAGCACACAAGCAGGCAGAGTGGCAGACAGAGGCGGGGAGAGAAGCAGGCTGTTTACTGAGCAAGGAGCCAGATGCGGTACTCAATCCCAGGACCCTGGGATCATGACCTGAGCTGAAGGCATGACAGGAGCTGAAGGCATAGGGCAGGAGTCCCTATATACGGCATGGAGCTGAAGGCATGACAGGAGCTGAAGGCATGACCTGAGCTGAAGGCATAGGGCAGGAGTCCCTATATACGGCAGTTTTAAAACAAATTAAATTAATTAAAAACTAAATTATATAATCTTTGTTTATCTTTATATCTCTTCTGAAGCAATTAGTAACAAACCATCTTTACTTAAGAAGTGATGCAATTTAGTTTTATGACATTGTGTGTTAAATGTGTTTTATTAATATGCAATTCAGAAATCTGACATAATTTTAACAATAAATTATGTATTGCTTTGTATAGAATGGATGTTGTCAAAATAGAAACCTTCTCATATAAGTGATAAATATTTAGCCCTCAATATTAGTTTCATCTACTTAAGGTTAGTAATTATCAATTAAATTATCTTCTTAAGCAAACACATCCTTAATAGACTTAGGTATCTGGATTTCATAACTATTCTTTTTCTAAGCAATATCTAATTCTCTCCTTTATCCTTTGTAATTAACTTCAAGGATTTACAGTTGTACTTATTACCAACAGTGATGACCTTATTTGGATTCAATTAGCAACATTTATGTCTCAGATATTAGTCCTCATTTTATACTTTGTGTTGTATTTACATGTCAATTAGCAGGCATGAAGTGTTGGTTATAGTAACTGGTTAATACCCACATGTCAAGTGATTCTATATTTTAAGCAGATTTGATTATTTACCTTTAGATACTTTCCATCACCATCACCCAAGTTCACTGTCACAGCCCATGATGAATGTAAATGCTTCCCTAAAAATATAGAGAAGCAAAGTTGATTTTTTCTTAAAGATTTTATTTATTTATTTGACACACAGAGAGAGATCACAAGTAAGCAGAGATTCAGGCAGAGAGAGAGAGGGAAGCAGGCTCCCTGCTGAGCAGAGAGCCTGATGTGGGGCTCGATCCCAGGACACTGAGATCATGACCTGAACTGAAGGCAGCGGCTTAATCCACTGAGCCACCCAGGTGCCCCCAAAGTTGATTTTGTATTTTATGTTTTATCTTAATTTCACCCCCAGGATGAAATCTACAAACTTAATTCCCTTATTTAGGTTTTTCAACCATCTCTCTTTAGCTGCTTTTTCAAGAGCAAGATCAGTCACTCTTCCTTCTAACTACATCCAGAGTTTGCTCTAACCCTGGTAAGATTACAGGACAGTTTGCAAACTTCCATGGCTCATTCACAAAGGATGACTAAGAGCTAATAAATGGAGAGCAGGGAGATGAGCATTTCAGAAAGAAGTAGAGATATGTAAAAGAGTGTGTTTGGAGTAATGGTGAGAATTTTGGCCTAGGGTATATGAGGATAATGACAAGAGTCTATGTAGTTTTGCTTTCATATATAAGGAATAATAGTGTACCTATATATAATATCCTATTTTATTATTTCTAATCTATGCCTCAATACAGAAAGGAAGGAAGGAAAAAAAAGGAAGAACTAAGGGAAGAAATAAAGGATAATGAAAGGGAGGAAAGAAGGAAGAAAGAAATCATAATTCTAGATGACCTATTTGGATCCAATTAGTAGCATCTGTGTCTTAGATGTTTATCTATGCCAATATCATAATTGTGTTGGAAGGTTATAATAAGGAAGAGAGGAAGGAAAGAAGAAAGAGAGGAAGCGAGGGAGGAAGGAAGGAAATTCTATCCTGAAAGTTCTCCCTGGTCAATAAAATCTTCCTTATTCAGTCTTACGGTAGTCCAGCTCCCATAATCAAGCCTCACCAAAATGACCCTTAAAATCCTGAGTCATTCTATGAGACAGTACCACCCTGTAGCCAAAGCCAAGCAAAGACATCACAAAAAAAGAAAATTACACACCAATATTCCTCATGAACATAGATTCAAAAGACTTGCAAAAGCTTATTAGACAACTGAATCCAAAATATATGTATTTTTTTAAAGTATAATCTATGACCAAGTAAGTGGACTTCATTTCAGAAATGGAAGTTTGGTTTAACATCCCCAAATCAATTAATCTAACGTATCATAATATATAGGACAAAAACTACATGATTATCTTAATAGATACGGATAAAAGCATTTGACAATCCAACCCATTCAAGACTTAACAAACAAAACAATAACAAGAAACCTCTTACAAAACTTGGAACAGAAGATAATTTTTCTAACCTGATAAAGGGCTTCTACAAAAAAAACCTATGGGGGGGACTCCTGGGTGGCTCAGTCAGTTAAGCATCTGCCTTTGGTTCAGATCATGATCCCAGCTTGCTTCACCCTCTGCCTGCTGTTCTCTCTCTCTCTCTGATATGTAAATAAATAAATAAACTCTAAAAAAAAAAAAAAAACAACTATGGGAATCATAATACTTAATGGTCAAAACTAAATGTTTTGCCTTAAATTCAGATACAAGATAAGGATAACTAGTTTCAACTCTTCTACCGAATATCATACTGGAGTTTCTAGCTGGGGCAATTAGGCAAGAAAAGATAAAAGTCATCAAGATTGAAAAGGAAAAAGTAAAACTATTTTTATCTATAGATATCATGTATATGGAGAAAATCCTAAGGAATCCACAAACACAAAATATTAATTAATAAACCAGTACAGCAAGTTTGCAGGATTCAAAATTATTTTTTAAGAAACAACTGTATACTTATAAACTAGCAATGAATAATCTGAAAATTAAATTAGGAATTTCATTTGTGAGAACATCAAAAAGAATAAAATTCTTAGGAATAAATTTAACAAAAAAATGCAAGAAGTAAACATGCAAAAATTTTAAACCTTTGCTAAGGGAGATAAACTAAATAAATGGCAAGACATTCTACATCTTCATGGATTGAAGATTCAATATTGCTAAGTTGGCAATTCTCTTTAATTGCTCTGTAGATCAATTCAATTCCTATCAAAATCCTAGAACACTCTTTTTTACTTGTATATTTATTTTGTTGGTTTATTTTCAGGTACTAAATATACTTCCTTAGGATGAGCATTTCAAGTGATTCCCTGTGACATGGCTTTACTACCCTAAGACAGGACAGGAAAACTATTTCCGTAAAGAGCCAGATAGTACATATTTTGTGAGTTATATAGTTTCTATCATAATTACTCAACTTTGCTGACATACATAGCACAAAAGCAGCCACAGGTAATATATAAATTAATGACTGTGGCTATATTTCAATAACATTTTATTTATAGAAACTGAAATTTGAATTTCATATAATTTTTATGAGTCACTGAATATTATTCTTCTTTTGATTTCTCAAGCATTTAAAATTATAAAGAACATATTGGCATATATTCTAAGAATATATATATAGAGAGAGAGACAGAGAGAGAAAGAGAGAGAGAGAGACTTCCACAAACATAATGGGGTCAGATTTGTCTATACTACCCTAAAACACTAAATAGTTTTATGATAATCCTTTTCTAAAAACATAAGAACAGATTTTTTTTTGTTTCAAAGTGTTTACTTATTTTTTTCATGTTTACAAAATACAAAAAGAACTTATAGGAAAGTGACACTTTTTTAAACACCAAAACTAAGTTTTTATGGCTGCCTATATAGGTGGTACAGAGTAAGCAAGTCAACCCTTTTTTTTTTTTTTAAGGTAAGCTCCATGCCCAATAGGGAGCTTGAACTCATGACTCAGATCAAGAGTCACATGCTCTACCAATTGTGCCAGCAAGTACTCCAAGTTGACCCTTTCGATTCCACATGCACTTGACATTAGATTTATTGACCATAGCTTAGAGTTGGCAATCCCTACAAAATTAACTCAGGTTCATTGACATAAAGCAGCCCAGGGACTAGATGGTGCTTAGAAAAGGTTTTTTTTAAATACCTACCTAACCTTCTTGCATCTTCCACGGCAGAGTGTTTTTGTTCCCTAGCTTTATGACAACATCTCTACTTTTGCAATATTCTAGTACCTACTTTGGTTAAATGTCTGGCTCACATTTTATTTTAGCTTTCAGTAAGTAGCTATTCAGTAAGTATTTGATTCCATCCCACTGTGAACTTACCCTTAATAACAATCACATGGTGTTATAGTGCCTATACGTAGTTGCTTCTAATTTCTCATTTTTTAAAAAAAGATTTATTTATTTTTGAGAGAGAGAAAGGGGGTGGGGGGAAAGGGTAGAGGGAGAAAGTGAGAGAAACCCAAACAGAATCTGCACTGAGCTCAGAGCCAAACGCAGGGCTTGATCTGGCAACCCTGAGCTCACGACCTGAGCTGAAACCAAGAGTCAGATATTTAACCAACTGTACCACCCAGGTGTCCCTGTTTTTATTTTAAGAGTTGGTAAGAACATTTATAATAAAATTTATACTCTTAGCAAGCTTTTAAGTATATAATACAGTACTGTTATCTATAGGCACAATGTTGTACAGCAGATCTCTAGAAGTTTTTCATCTTGTATAACTGAAATTTTAAGCCCATTCATCAGGATCTCCTCATCTTCCCCTTCCCTTAGCCCCTCATAACAATTCTATTCCTGACTCCCATGACTTTGACTAATGTAGATAACTTATATAAACTGAATCGTGATTGGGGAGGGTATGTGAAATGGTGAGTGCTGTGAAGTGTGTAAGCCTGACAATTCACAGATATGTACCCCTGGGGCAAATAAGACATATGTTAATAAAAAAATTTTTTTAATAAACTGTATCATGTAGTATTTATCCTTTTGTGACTGACTTATATCAGCATAATGTCTCCAGATTTTATACTGAAAAAAGGCCAAAATCAGCACTATAAAAGGCACATATACGCTGATAGAAATCCCAAAGATTTCTGGACTGAGGGACCAGAAGATGAAACAGTTGTAACTTTGGCCTTTGGAAATTAGAGAGTCCCAGAAACAAGAAAGCTAGGGAAAGTGGCAAATTTCCTATACAGCTTGTGCACAGAATATTCTGGCTAGCCCCCAAATTATGTATGCACAGAAAAGACTCAAAGCAACTCAAGAACAGAATTGAACTGAGATTTGAGTTGCTACCCACTGCAGGGAAGGAGAAAAACTAATATACTTCTGAAGAATATAACACAACCTGGAATCTCCAAAGCATAATATTCACAATGTCTAGGATTCAATCCAAAATTAGTCAAAACACAAAGAACCAGGAAAATGCGACCCAGTCTCAAAACTAAAAATCAAAAACCTAGACTGACAGTGAGATAATTCATATACTGGAATTAGTAGGTAAACATTTTAAAGCAGATATTATACTACTCAGTCAAACTAAAGTAAAATATACTCTTGTCCATGGAAAGTCAGATCTTATCAGACAATTAAAATCATGAAACAGAATCAAATAAGAAGTTTTAGAACCAAAAAAAGTAATTTAATTTAATATAGAAGTTAAATTAAAAACTCACTAGGTGGAATCTATAGAAGAATGAAGATTACAGAAGCAATACAGAACTTGAAGACAAATGAATAGAAATAATCAAATCTGAAGAACAAATAGAAAATAGAATGGGAAAAAGTGTCAGAACCTCAGAGTCAGGTGGAATAAAGACAAAAGCTATAATACACATGTAATTGTGGTTCCTGAGAAAGAGGAGAGAGAAATTGAGGGAGAAGATATTGGAATAAACAGTAGCTAAAAATGTCAAGAATTTAGTGAAAAATATACTTATAGATTCACAATGTTTACATCTTCCTTAGCACAGAAGAGTACATTCTCAAATATTACTTTTTAAGCATCTGTGAAAACAATTCCTTCTCTTTCCTTACCAAAATAAAAAATTTGTCTCTGATAGATTAATTTGTGATATGGAAATCAGATAATTAATCTATATTGTACCCTACCAAGATATCTGACAAAATTGTCCCTTCTTTGATTAACTTGAAAGTCAATATGTCTATGAAAACACTAAATGATGTATTGTTAAAAAAAAAAGGAAGGTTCTGATTATGATCAAGTGTCTAAAAATTGTATATGTTTGTCTTCAGAAAAACTAAGACTTGACTACTCTTTGGGGAGATATTGCGGATTATAGTACAGAAATATTACAATGTAGAAATTGGTTGGTTATAAATATTTTATTATCCAGGGGAAATATAGAATAAACTAATGTTTTTAAACATATAGTTTATTCTTGACCTTGTGTTGTGCATTTTTTTCTTTACCTTTATTTTAATCCTCATTTTTTAGGAAAGAAAAAAAAAGGTTCAGTGAGCATAAAACAGCACAAGTCATAACAGTCTGTCTGACTCTAAAGGCTCTCAGGTCTCACACATAATAATATAAAGAGGAATAAATGAATATATACTTTTTTTGCAATAAAAATAACAACAAAAATTTAGCAAATGTCATCACAGATTGCATATTGCAGAGTATAGGAAATAGTATTCCTGGAGCACTATTTTAAAACCTGATAATGCAAGAAGCATATATGTGTTTCTAACAAATCTCCATTTCTGCATATTTTCTATTTTTAGTACTGCTGCCCAGAGACACTACAGTGGTCTCTACAGCACATAAAAATATATCAAGTAATTTGCTTGACAGTTAATCCACTACCAAAAAAGCATAGTTACATGCTTCCAAGGATTTATAAGTACCTGATCAAAGCAGGGATATATGTATTTAAAATAGTTAATTATCTCAGGAAACACTTTCTCAAGCATTTAAATCATAATGTTCAAAACCCATTCATTCCCTGGTATTAATAAAACTGTTTAAATCTATTTCTTTTTTCTCTAAAAGGGTTCTTAGAGGTTTGGAACCTTCCCTCTACAGGGACTCTGAAATACTTTACTATTCAAAAGAGAAAATTTCCAGTGCCATTACCAGAGAAGCATAAAAATATTTGGGCAGAGTGTGTTCTGTGATAGTAAGTTTATACATGACTAGAACACAAAAACAATATTTAACTTTCATCTCTGAGTTTAGTGAAGTGGAAACCATGCAATTTTTTCTGTCAATGCTCAGTAACTTTCCTGAGTCTAGAGTACATCTTCCATAAAATGGGCTATATAACTAAAGGGGCAAGTTCAAGGAGGTAGCAGAAAAACTAGACAATCAAGCCATGACATTCTCTTTAAGAAGGTGAAATTTTTTTTTTTAAGAAGGTGAATTTTTAAAAAAACATTTCTTTTGAACCCTAAAAAATTTTGTGCAGATGAATATTAATGTGTATGAATAAGTAGTAACTTAAAAATGTGTCACTACTCCAAACTTTATATAGGAAGCTTCTACTCAAAGCAGGGAATTTTATTTTCATATTTTAAAAGCATTAGTATATTAATCAGAGTCAACACATTACTTTGAAAACTTTAGTCCCCAAAATATTTTTAATATTTTGCCCCTTTGAGGAAGCTGTTTTTAACACATAAGAACAAATAAATAAGTAACAAGTGATATCAAGATTGATTTGTCATGGAATACAGAATTAAGTATTGCACATAAACCTTGGTGTTAATGGTATAGAAGTGATGATATCCACATTAATGTACATGTCAACAACTTTGCTATTTTTTTACTTCACCAATAACAGTAAAGATGAATTCCTTGAAGTATAAGAATAAACATAAGACCCAAGAATAAAAGGGGATTCTGAAAAATTGATGCAGTCATATTACAGTTTTTAAATATCCCTCCATTAGCAGATAAACGCAGACCCAGCAACTAAATAGAAAACCATGAACAACCTTTATAGTGAAATTAGGTAATAGGTATCCTATGAACCCCAAGAGAAAGTGAATGAAACAAACAAACAAAAAGCAACAATAGACAGAAGTCCCACCTAGTATAAGTGTCTTTGTGAGAGAAAACAAAGAAAGCAATAGAGAATCTGACAGATCTGAGAACAACAGAAATACACATAGCCAATGGGTATTTATTAAAATCACAACAGATCAATTCACGTAGGGCAACTAAAATTGGGAAGTTTATGGACAGCAAAATTGGGCAAGTGCAGGGGTTTGTGAGAAGATGTGAAGAGTAGTCTCTTAAAATTAAACATTCAGAGCTCATTGCAGAATAGCAAAAGAACATTAAGAAAATGGTACCAAACATGAAAAAGGAAAAATTCAGATTATAAAAATTCTAAAATGAGATGACAGATATCTTGATAAAATCAGAAATGAAGAAATAAGATTTAAAAAAAAGAAAGAAAGAAACAACATTTCCCATATTAAAACCACGCAAGAGGGAAATGCAAGAACAAATAAATACAACACATTAGAGCTGTAAGTGAAATAAATGGTGAAAAAAATAAAATCTCAAAAATAAAAATAATTGAGAAAAAGGAAATGGAAGAATTTGAGATAAGTGACAGTTGCTCAAGATAGTAAAAAAGAGAATCCAAAATGGCTAATAGCAGTTTCTGAGGAAAAACACCAAAACAAAGGAATAGAATAATGCCAGCTCAACTATAATTCAAAAATTGAGGTAACATCAGTGAAAATGACTGAGTAGGGAACTCCAAAAACCTATCCTTCCTCAGAGGAAGTAAATAAATTGGTTAGGATTGTCAGAAGCATCTTTATTGGAACTCTGGAAACTAATCAAGGGTTTCCAGCAACCAGGCAAATATTTAATCAAGAAAAAAAGGAAACAGCTGAGTCTCGGAAAAAAGATTAGTGGAGTTTTAATTTGCACTGGCCCCATCACTCTCTCCCCAGCTGTGCAGCCGTGAAGGCAGCCTTGAAGACAGCAGCCTCCATTTTCAGTAGAGATTATAGTTTCCTAGTACTAGAGGGAAAAGAATAAACCTTATAAATAAACCTTACTCTCAAAGAATTTTGGCTCTTTGTTTTGAAATGTCTTGTGGTTATATGAATAGTCAGCTTAAAGCCTTAGCCTTAATTTCACTTAATTCTCACCTCTCTGAAGTCTGATGTGGCTACTTATGACTGTGTTTGTCAAAAACATTTAAAGGCAAATGCATTAGCCATTTGCCCACCTGGGGCAAGAGATGATATTTGGGACAAACAATAGACTAATCTAAAAGCTAGAGAATAAAGGTAGGAAATGAGATGCTTTTGGAAATAAGGGCTTTGAAAAGCTTCCACATACTCCCAGAAGAACACAATATGCCCAGGATTGGCCACATGCTCAGAAAAGGCCCATGAAGGTCCCAGGCTCTTTTCTTTGCCTGAACTTCAAGCTCTGCAAAAGTAGAAATGAAGTATGAGGCAAAGTTGAAAACTATCTGCCTAGGTGTGGAAGGGGTACTCCAACACACAACTAAAGCACAGCTGCAAATATTTGTGTTTTTGTTTTTTTTTTTTTAATTCTTAGGTGTTTAAGGAAATCAGTACCAAATTATAAGTTAAATATTATAATAATGAAATAGGAATTTCAAGGGCCCTACAACAAAGAATATAGACTTTGGAAATTAGGGTGGAAAAAGCAACTAAACAAATATATGAAAAACTACAAGCAAAACAAAATTCCTTTGGGAGCAGGAGAATCTAATCCTGAAGGGTGCACAGTATTAAAAGTCTAATTTTCAATACAAAAATTACGAGGCAAAGAAACATGAATGGATGACCTATGCCTGGGGGTGGGGGGGTAGATGGAAAGAAATTGTCCCTGAAGAAGCCCAGAAACTGAACTTACTAGACAAAGCTTCTAAGTCAATTTCAGATATATTCACAATGCTAAAGAAAAGTGTGGACAAAGAACTAAAGGAAATAATGAATATAATGTCTCACTAAATAGAATATCAAGGAAGAGATAGAAATTATAAAAAAGGAACCAAATAGAAATTATATGATTAAAGAGTATAACTATAATAAAAAATTCATTAGAGGGCTTCCATAGCATATTTGAGAAAGTATCAGCTAACTTAAAGTCAAATGAAATTATGAAATCAGAGGATTAGAAAGGAAATAGAATAAAGTAAAATGAAGATGAAGAGACTGAAGACCAAAACTAAGACACCTATGGGACATCATTAAATATGTCAACATACCCATAATGTTAGTTCCTGAAAAAGAAGAGGAAAAAGTAACAGATAGAATATTAGAAGAAATATTTACCAAACTTCCCAAATTTGATGAAAGACATGAATCTGCATACTCAACAAGCTCATGAATGTTAAGCTGAATAAACCCAAAGGGATCAACATTGAGACGTTCTAATAAACTGTTGAAAGTAAACACAAAGGAGAGTCCTGAAAATAGTAGAAATCCTCTATAATATTAACAGCTAACTTTTCATTAAAACCATAGCAGCTATGGGAAGGCATATTCAAAGTATTAGGGGGAAAAATTATCAATCAAGAATTATATATCTGGGGCGCCTGGGTGGCTCAGTGGGTTAAGCCGCTGCCTTCGGCTCAGGTCATGATCCCAGGGTCCTGGGATCGAGTCCCGCATCGGGCTCTCTGCTCAGCAGGGAGCCTGCTTCCCTCTCTCTCTCTCTCTGCCTGCCTCTCCATCTACTTGTGATCTCTCTCTATCAAATAAATAAATAAAATCTTAAAAAAAAAAAAAGAATTATATATCTGGCAAAACTATCTTTCAAGAATGAAGGGGAAACTGAGGTATTCTACCAAACAGAAACTGAAAGTTTATTACCAGGAAACTTGCCCTACAAGAAAAGCAAAAAAGGAACTCTTAAGATTGAAATAAAAGTACAGTATGCAGTAACTTGAATCAACACAAAGAAATAAGAACACCAATTAAAGATTATTACATGAGTAAATATAACATTTTAACATTAATATAATTTTATTCTTAAGCCTTTTTGCCTTCATGATTTAAAAGAGTTAAATTAAATAATATTTATAAGTCTATGTTTATGGCACAAAAAGTATAAAGATGTAATTTGTGACAACAAATTATAGAATTAATGTACACTATGGAAGATAAGATATTGCTAATTCAAAAAATATTGCTACAAATTAGAATGGTATCTGTAATCTTCACAGAAACCACTAAGAAAATAACTAAAAATCATTTAGCACAAGATAAGAAAAAGAATAAAAATGTTAACTAAAACATAATTATCTAACTGAAAAGAAAGCAGTAAAGGAAAAACTGTGGAACAAAAAAACAAATGCAAGACATATAGAAAGCAAATAGCAGAATTGCAAAACTTCTTCCTTACCAGTAATAACATTAAGTGTAAATGAGTTAACTCTACAATTAAAAGATAAAGATTAATAGAAAGAATTTTAAAAATCCAACAATATGGTATCTATAAAATACTCACTTCAAATTCAATGACAAATCTGTTGAATGTTAGAGGATAAAAAAACACATTTCATGAAAATAACAGAAAGTGAACTAGAGTGGATATACTAAACTGGAGTAGCTATACATATAACAGATGTTAAATCAATGTAGGCTTCTATCCAAAAACTATTATAGGAGAAAAGGAAGGATATTATACAATGATAAAAGTATCAATCTATCAAGAATACATAATAATTATAAACACATATGCAATAACAGAGCTGCAAAATATACAAAGCAAAAACTAACAGAATTGAAAGGGAAAATAGTTCAAGAATATTAATAGTTATAAAATAAAATAGCTAAACAAAAGATAGACAAGGAAAACTAGGATGTGACAACTATAAAAAAAATTAGACCTAACACATACCTGTAGAACACTCTACTCAACAGCATAATACACATTCTTCTTAACTGCACAAAAACAGTCTTGGGACAAACCATACATTAGTCCACAAAACACATCCCAATCAATTTAACAAATTTGCAATCACACCAAGTATCTTCTCTAACAACAATGAAATGAAATTAGTTATCAATAACAGAAGGAAATTTCAAAAAGTCACAAATAGGTGGGAATTAAACATGTTCTTAAACAACCAATAGGTCAAAGAAGATATCAAAATGAAAATTAGAAAATACTTTGAAATGAATTAAAATGATCATAACATATCAAAGCTTATGAGGTGAAGTGAACGCAGTACTCGGGGAAATGTATTTATATCTGCAAACATATATTAAATAGAAAAAAAAAGGATCTGAAATCATTTAACCTAAACTTCTACTTTAAAGAACTGAATGAAAAAGGGCAAACTAGAGGTGCCCAGGTGGCTCAGTTGTTAAGTGTCTGTCTTTGGCTCATGTCATGATCACAGGGTCCTGGGATCGAGCCCTCTGTTGGGCTCCCTACTCAGCAAGAAGTCTGCTTCTTCCTTCCCTCTTTCCCTGCTTGTGTTCCTTCTCTCACTGTCTATCTCTCTGTCAAATAAATAAATAAATAAACTAAAAAAAAAAAAAAAAAAAGAGCAAACTAGGGGTGTCTGAGTGGCTCAGTTGGTTAGGTGTCTGCCTACAGCTCAGATCATAATCTCAGGGTCCTGGGATTGAGCCCAACATTGGACTCCAGGCTCAGCAGGGAGTCTGCTTCTCCCTCTGCCTCTGTCCCTGCCCCTGCTGGTATACTCTCTCCCTCTCTCTCAAATAAATAAATAAAATCTTTTTTTTAAAAAAGGAAACAACTAGACCAAATGCAAGCAGAAAGAAAGAAATAATAAAAATTAGAGCAGAAATAAAGGAAAAAGAGAAAAGAAAAGATTATAATAAAAATAAAAATAAAAGTTGATTCTTGGGTGCCTGGATCACCCAGTCAGTTGAGCATCTGACTCCGGGTTTCAGCTCAGCTCATGATCTCAGGGTCCTGGGATCCAGCAGCACATCAGGCTTGCTGCTCAATGGGGAGTCTGCTTGTGTCCCTCTCTCTCTGCCCCTCCCAAGCTCACTCATGAGTGCTTGTTCTCTCTCTCTCTAAAATAAATAAATCAATCTTTTAAAAAAATAAAAAAATAGAAGTTGATTGTTTCATCAGAGTGAATATGATGTAATTATGACAGAAATAAAATACATTATAAGAGGATATTCTGAATTATCACAACAAATTAAACTACCTAAATGAAATGGTCAAATTAGTAGAAACACACAAACTATCAAAACTGACTTAAGAAGATATAGAAAATATGAATAGAATTAGTAAACAGTAAAGAGATTAAATCAGTAACCAAACACTTCCAAAAAAGAAAACCAAAACCATATTGAGATACCACCTTACACCAGTTAGAATGGCCAAAATTAATAAGACAGTAAACAACATCTGTTGGAGAGGGTGTGGAGAAAGGGGAACCCTCTTACACTGTTGGTGGGAATGCAAGTTGGTACAGCCACTTTGGAAAACAGTGTGGAGATTCCTTAAGAAATTAAAAATAGAGCTTCCCTATGACCCTGTAATTGCACTACTGGGTATTTACCCCAAAGATACTGATGTTGTGAAAAGAAGGGCCATGTGTACCCCAAAGTTGATAGTGGCTATGGCCACAGTCGCCAAACTGTAGAAAGAACCAAGATGCCCTTCAATGGACGAATGGATAAAAAAAGATAAGATCCATATATACAATGGAGTATTATGCCTCCAGCAGAAAGGATGAATATCCAACTTTTGTATCAACATGGACGGGACTGGAAGAAATTATGCTGAGTGAAATAAAGTCAAGGAGAGAGTCAAGTTTCATATGGTTTCACTTACCTGTGGAGTCTAAGGAATAACACGGAAGACATTGGGAGATTGAGAGAAGTGAGTTGGAGGAAATTGGAGGAAGAGACAATCCATGAGAGACTGTGGACTCTGAGAAATAAACTGAGGATTTGAAGGAGGGTTTTGGGTAAGTTTGGTGGTGGGTATTATGAAGGGCACGTATTGCATGGCGCACTGGGTGTGGTGCATAAACAATGAACTCTGGAACACTGAGAAATAAAATATAAAATAAAATAAAACTACTCTTTCAATTAAAAAAATGAAGAAAGAAAGAAAAGCCCTAGACAATATGCTTTCACTGGTGAATTCTCCCAAGGAAAGAACTAATACCAATCTTTCTCAAATTCTTTCAATAATTAGAAGAGGATGAAAAACTTTCTAACTCATTCATGAGGCCAGTGGTTATACACACACACACACACACACACACACACACATATAGAAATACATGTTTGTGTGGACACATACATAATGCCATTAAAAATAGTAAAATACTTGGAAATAAATTTAACCAAGAAGTTTTAAGATCTGTAGACTGGAACTACCAAACATCACTGAAACAAATTTTTAAATCCCTAGATAAATAAAAAAGCATCACACGTTGGTTGTGAATTGGAACGCTTAATATTGTTAAGATAGCTATCTCTCCAAATTAATGTGCCTGTTCAATGCATTTCACACCAAATTGCAATCACCTCTTGTTAAAATGAACCATATCCTAAAATTCATACATAATCACAATGGACACATACTAGCAAAACACTCTTGAGAAAGAACAAAACTGGGGTATTCATATTTTGTGAATTGAAATTTATTATATAACAATAGTGATCAAAAGTGTGCTATTAGCGTAAGGATAGATATACAGATCAATGGAATAGGTGTGAAAACTGGCATCTGTGAAAGGGTGCCTGAGCGGTTCAGTCGGTTAACCATCTGCCTTTGGCTCAGGTCATGATCCTGGAGGCCCAGAATTGAGCCCTGCATCTGGTTCCCTGCTCAACAGGAAGTCTACTTCTCCTTCTGCCTCTCCCCCTGCTTGTGCTCTTTAGTTCTCTCTCAAAAAAAAAAAAAAAAAAAAAAAAAATCTTAAAAAAGAGAGAGAAAGAAAGAAAGAAAGAAAATTGGCATCTATGGTTAACTGATTTTTGACAAAGTTTCTAAGATTATTCCATCTAGAGAGAATAAAATTTTTAACAAATAATTCTGGGAAAACTGGATATCCATATGCACAAGAATAAATTAGTTTATCTACCTCACATCATATGCAAAAATAAACCCAGGATAAGAGCTAACATTAAAAATTCTGGGTAACCATTCATGACTTTGGATTTGGCAATTCATTCTTAGATATGACACTAGGACACAAGCAACTAAAGAAAAAAATAGAATATTTGGATTTTAAGGGAACTAAAAACTTTCATGCATCAAAGAACTACCAAGATGATGAAATCCGGCCCTCAAGATGGAAGACAATATTTGTAGAAATCCAGGATATGTAAAGAACTCTTAAAATTCAATAAGAAAAAAAGAAAAACAACCAGATTTTAAAATAGACAAAAATCTTAGACATTTTTTTTCAGAGAGGGTATAAAAAATGGCCAAAAAGAATATGGAAAGAATTTCAATATCATTAGCCATGGGCAAAAGCAAATTGAAACCCCACTAAGATATCACTTCACACCCCCAGTAGATGCTATAATAATAAAAGAGAAAGGAAGGAAATAGGTGATGGTGAGGATATGAAAAAATTGAAACCCTCATACATTGTTAGTAGGAATGTAAAATACCACTACTGCTATGAAAAGCATTTTGGAAATTGCTCAAAATTTAACATAGGATTAATATATGATCCACCATTCCACTCCTAGGTATATACCTAAAAGAATCAAAAACAGGGGTTAAAACAAAAACTTGTACAAAAAATACTGATAACAGCATCATTTATAATATCCAAAAAATAGAGATGGTCCAAATGCTTATCAACTGATAAAAGGCTATACAAAATGTTGTATATACATGTAACAGAGTATGAAATATGATTCAGCCATAAAAAGAAGGAAGTATTGATACACTGCTGCAATATGTATGAACCTTGAAACAGTATGCTAAATGAAAGAACCCAGACACGAAAGTCCATGTATTGTGTGAGTCCATGTATATGAAATGTGAAGATTAGTCAAATGCATAGAGATAGAGAGCAGATTAGTAGGGACCAGGGGCTAATGGGAAAGAGGGGAAACTGCTTAATAAATATCACTTTTATTTAGGAGGTGATGAAAATGTTCTGGAATTAGATGATAATACCACTTAGTGAGTTCACTAAAAATCACTGGGCTTTATGCTTTAAAATGGTTAAAATGATGAATTTTATATTAGGTGAATTTTGTGTCAAAAAATTGAAATTGTACATTAAAAGTGTACTGAAATACTGAGTCACAACAATTGACATTGAAAAATTACTTAACCTTAAAAGAAACCTCTTTTGGACATATAAAAAAGAGAATTTAAGAAAAAGAAAAAATAGATTATCATCAGATTTTAATAGTAACATCCCATGTTAGAAGAACATTAAGTGAGATACTTAAGATACTCAAGAAAAGAAAATATGGCCCCAAATTTTATAACCAGCAATAATGACTTTCAAGTATAAAGAGCACAAATTGTTTTCAGCCCTCAAGAACTCAAGAAATGCTGTTCCTGTGAACACTCCCTGAGTAATTTACTACAGAGTGAGCTTCAGATAAAAAAAAAAAAAATTAAGAAAAGTATCAACACAAGATCTGACAAGCATTGCATGTATTTGCATGTATTTTTACCACAGGATTAAAGTAAGAATTGAAAGAATCTTATATATCCATGTGCTCTAGTTGTAAAGTTGAGTCCTTTTGGGTAGTTCATACTTTTCCAGAAATTTGTCCGTTTCACTGAAGTTTTCAAATTTATTGACACAAAGTCAGTTGTACTCATCTCATTCATATATTTTAGTATTTGTTGAATACTTAGTTTCATCTTCTTTTTAATTCCTAATATCAGTTCATTTGGGCTTTCTTTTTCTTTTTCATTTTATAAATCTTGTTCAAAGTTTATCCTTTTTATTAGTCTTCACTAAAAAATAACATTTACCTTTGATGACACCCTACTATATTGTCTCCACTGATTCTGGCTCTTAACTTTATTGTTTCATTTCTTACACTTCTTTGTCTTTGTTCTTAATCATTTTTTAAATTTCTTAAGTTCAACAGTTAATTCATTAATTTTTAGCCTTTCTTTTATTCCAATAAGCATTTTAAGGCTATAAATTTCCCTCAAAAAAGCACTTTACCTTCTTCTCAAAAATTTTATAACTATTATTTTAGCTATCATTAATTTTCAATTATGAGTACTTATTTGGACTTGTAGCTCCAGATTTTCTCCCCACTGTGATCAGCATATGGGCCAATAAAATCCAGTCTGTATGTCTCTGCTGATTATTGATATTTCCAAAAGTAAAACATCTCTTAACTCTGTACATATTATTTCTTGTCATTTGTGTCCTTTAAGGAACTCCCTTGCACTCTGCCACATCTTTGGAAACATTGTATTACTTACACACAATTGCTTTTTCTGAAGTTTCCCTTATATTACTAAAAATAAAAGCACAATAAAGAGTAGGGATTAAAAAAAAAGGAAAAAGCATAGCAACTATTCCTATAAACATCTGTGATACTCAATTCTTCCAGAGGGCAGAGCTCCTAAATGGTCTTTTCTCTCAGTTTGAAGGCCTAACACAATGCACTACATCTTGAATTGTGAATAAATGAATGATCGCATTTCTGATTGGAAGAGCCTGCCAAGTTATTAGAAACCAATTTAAGAAAATCTACATATTATCAATCAAATCTCATCATATAATATGAACATATGATTTAAGTTTTCTATTGTTTTAAAATTCTAGAATCAGATTTTGTTAAAAATAGTTTTTACCTAGTGAAAAAGCAAGCTTATCTAATTTCTTACAAAAACTTTGAAGAGGGCAATGGGCACTCCAGTTTTAGTAGCTTTCTGAAGGAACTAGAGCTGAATATTACAAAAAGAAATTTTGTTGTTTTGTGTGTGTGTGTGTGTTTTGTTTTGTTTTGTTCTGTTTTACAAAAAGAGTTTTTGAAGATAATTATTTACAAGTGCAACTTGTTGCTGTGAATTTTTGTCTTTATCAGTAATAAAACATCAAAGAGAAAAAAAAAAAGCACTGCTCAGTCAAGAAAATAGAAAGAGATACTTTTCCATGGCTTCAAAATCAAGCTTATTCACACACATCATGCAGGACATCAACATGATTTCTTTGTTGGAATCTGCTCAAAGTAGAAATTTATCTCCTTGTGTTAACCTAAATACCATGGGACTTTTAATGACCATGCTTTCTTTATGCCTAATCTAAGAGATGAGACCTCCAACCAGCTCAAATCCCTGATATCCCACTGAGGCTGTGAATCACCACAGACTCAATACATACCCCCTGGTGAATCCTTCATGCACACTTTCCTCAGCTTTTTAAATCTGACAGATCAATTGGGTACAATTGCACAGGTGGAACATTTAGACTTAATTTCTTTTTTTCATGTTCTCTCTGTCATTCTCCCCTTCATCATCAGACTCACTGTCTATGCTACTAAGAAAGTCTTTTTCTTTTTTAATCTATTTCATTCCCTTCATTCTTGTATCTCCTCCCCTTCTCCCTCTTTCCTTGTCTCCCTCTCCTTACTTTCAAAATATGTATCACTTTCTGTCTTTCTCCTTTTCCTTCTCTGCTATTCTCTACCAATGTTTGGTATTAGTACTGAACTTCTCATCTCTTTCCCTTACCAAAGTTCAATATAATCGACTTGGTGAGAGGATATATATAAGTGAGATGTCCTTCTAAATCTTGCTTCCTGTTGTCAGGCTAAAGGAGAGAACAGGATAAATCTCAAGCTTCAGTTTTTAAAAAGGTGTAATTTTCTTAGGAGCTTGAATTTGATTCTTCTCAAGTATTATCCTAAAGTACCTTCATTTCACTTCGAACTGATGTGTATCCTCATCAGTCAGAGTTTGATTCTTCCTAGAGCCCAGAATAACTTCTCTCTACTCGATTCTGTCTTTGGCCACTCGTTATGCTCTCTTGTCAAAGTTGCAGTGTACTTCCTTCCATTTACCGCAGTTGGTCTCTCTTCTTTTCCCTTCACGGTTTCCATGCTGAGTAATCTTTTCTGGATAGGCCTAATCTATTTCTTTTCCCTGCAAGAATAGACACTGGGGATCTAATTATGGTAGTCACAACTTCTCTAATAAATATGTTAGTTTTGAGCATGGTGTGTGATGTTTCTAGGAGTCTTCAGTGAGAACTGAATTAAAAGCTCAGTCCTGCTACTTTATTGCTTGGGTGTCATATTTCTGAAACTATTCTAAAGAGGGTTCATTTTAGTTATATAGTGAAAATGGATTTTTAAAAATTTTTTCTTATATATGATCACTGACATTAATTGAACATCTACCATGTAGCAGGTCTTATTCTAAGTAGTTTATGATACAAACCAGGTATTGTTTCAAGTGCTTTTTAATATGCTATCATTTAATCCCCACAGAGACTCTGTGAAATTGGTAAAATTTTACATTATACATCAGCAGAAGTGGAGGCACAGGGAGAAGTCTGAGGTCACATGCCATCCGAGCCCTGGTGGTCCAACCCCAAGTCCTCACTCTTAATCATTACTCCACAGCTGCCTGCTTGGATAATCACAAAAGAGTTTGATTTGGGGAATTTCACATTTAAATAGCAAGTGCCAAGTGTTTTATTATTTGGTTAGCTGCCCTTCTTACCGGCCCTGAGGAATACAGAAAATATTGTCATTTAATTTTATGGCTGGTGAAAATTAAGCAGTTTGATTTTAGGTTTCTTGATGTTCCCTAGTAATGATTCCCAGTCTGCTGCTTTACAGACCGGCAAACATTTTACTTCTCCAGATAGCATGAGGCATTTGGACTTTATTATTAGAAGAGTAGTCATGGTATCATTATTAATGCAGTATTTGTAAATTTCATACTGGGAGGAAAACAAAAATTAGAGATGTCTAAAGAAAAGCACATGTAGCTATTCAAATAGTCTTACAAATAACTACAAATAAAAACAGAAGACTGAAAACATTCTTTATGCAGCAAATCCCCACATGTACTTAACTAGCACTTATAAAGTGCCTCTTATTTCCTAAGCATTATGCAAGGTACAATGAGGAGATGGGCATCAATAGGAAAGGGACTGCTTTCAGATAGAGAGCTTTATGAGTGTCATTTGTCTATATAATTGGTCACACCTAATCTCTCAGGGGTGTGATTGATGACTAAGAGAACTCAAAGGATCGTTTTGGAATATCATTTAATAATAGAACATGATACCCTCATGATTGTCAATTCTTGCCTCAGTTGTCCCATGTACAAAAATGGGAGAAACACAAATATGGGTAGAATAGGAAAGAAAAGAGTTAAATGAAAGTGGAAATTGTGACAGAGGCCAAAGCAAAGAGTACAATATAAAGAAGGTCAGATTTACTAAGCCCTCCATTAACCAGCTGTGCCGGAGTTGCTCCCACTTCCCCATCGTCAAGTCCCTGTTCAACAGTAGGGATAGAGTTATTGACAACAGATCTCAGGAGCATCCTCTAGATACTTGAACTAATGTTTATTTTAAGACTTAGAGTGTAAGAGAGATATTTAAATCCCACAGTTATTTAAAATTAGCTCTTGAGAAGATGACTTTCAGATTTTCCCCTTAAGCTCTTCATTGTGATTTGCTGCCATCCTGGAAATCTTAAAATGGCTGATAAAGAAATGTGTCAAAAGGGCACCTGTTTCCAGACACTCAAAGGGAAGGGGAGGGAAAATGTTACTCACCTAGTTAAACCAACCACAAAGTTCCTGGAAAGCCTACTGACAGCTTAATCAAATGGTTATGGCAGTTTTAATTCCTTGGACTGTTTCTGGCTTGCCCTTCAGTAAGTAAATGAAACTTGGACAAGCATGAGTTTTCAGTGTCATCTTTGGAAGAGGAAATGTCAGCGCATTTGTTATACCAGAAGAATTAAAACTCCTTGAATATAATTCATCATGTATGTCTACTCAGAGAAAGGCAGATGGAAAATTGAGGATATTGGAAGTTGAAAGAAGAAGACAATTTTTTGTTTTAAAGGAATAGGAAAAAAGAAAACATCTGAGTTTGGACCTCCATTGTCCAGGAGCTTATCTCTGTATTTCAGCTTACTTATTTCTGGAGACAAATATTTAAGACACATAGTGTCATCCAGTTCAATTACTGACACAGGACTACTTTACCACAATGGTCCTGGCAGCTTATCTAGACTCTATATGGACATGTCTAATGAGAGCAAAGCCCACCATGGAAAATATCCATTCACTCAACTGCTTTATAAGTTGAACAGTTTGAAAATAAATAAGGGCTTTCTTATTTTGAGAAACTTCTATCCATCTTAATAGTGGCCCCAGACTTACCTCATATACAGGACTGACCTTCACATTTTTTGAAATATGTTAAATAATCTCAGTTCTTTAATATGTTGTTCATAATATAGAGTTGTTATACTCTTCACTATTCTGGTCACAGCTTGGAAGTGATTTTAATTTTCAGTGTTTCTTAAAAATGTGTTCAGCACAGTGAGAAAGAGAAAAGCAACCTCTCTCACCCAAAGGCAGACCTGGCACTTTCAGAGAGGCCTCTTTGTTGCTGCCAGGAACTGGCCTAGAACTCACAGAACGTATGTTCAACTCTGTTGAACATAAACACTTTCACAGAATGCATACATAAGACAAGGCCACTCTGACCATGATGGATTAAGCCAAAACCAAAACCACTTTGTAGACATTAAACAGAAATGACCAAACATCTTTTACCCCAACTAATATGAGTCCCTGCTGGTTGTTCATTTCTTTCTTTATTAACTACAGCATTGGCCTCACTCTAATCCTCCTACCTTCTCCATAAAAATTACTAAGATAACTATTCATAAAGTTGGCATTAGGACAACAGAAAGGCAAAAATATTTGATATAGGATCTGAGAGACTAAGATAGAGCAATAATTATTGTAGTACTACTTACTATTACTACTACTACTACTCTTCTTGCTACTAATAACAACACAAAATTAGAGCCAATATTCACTAAATACTTGGCCATGTGCTAAATAATTTGCTTATGTTATCTCTTTAATGTGTCCAATTTGTGAAACAAGTAGAGATATAATCATTTTACATTAAAAAAAAAAGTACAGCCTGTCAGAGGAATTAGCCCAAGATCACTAAAAGGTAATAATTAAGTATAGAAACCAAGATCTAAATCCACATGCCATACTTTTACTCACTCAGCCGAAGGCAGTGAGTGGGACTGACATTCTTGAAGTGATTTGTCTAATCAAAAGAAGGATGCCTTTTGAAATTTGTCTGACCAGAGGATATGTGTGTTGCAAATCCTCAAAAAGGTACCTGTGTGCCAACTATGAATCCTCTTACTACAGAAAGAATCCATGCCAGTCTTGGCTTAAACATCTTCTTTGAAGGATTTTCATAAAGTTTGGATAATTTTTATTATTTCTATTAATTCTCAGTTCCAAATACATCTGCCAATCTTTACATGCCAAGTACCAACTAAAAGGTTGTTCTGTATCAGCCAAATTATCATTTTGTTCCATCTTTCACTAAGCTTCCACTGCCTCATCAAAAATTGGAAATATTGGTACCCAAATTCTACTGTGTAATCAGAGGTATTGTTCATCTCCATGATCTTATTCTGACCAAGAAGATGATGCTGTTTTATAGAATCTTTTGCAGCCCACTTCTGGAAATTCAAATAATCTGCTTGGTGATTTGTGTTGATTGAAAAGGAAAGATTATAATCTAGTCATGTTTGTTAGAAAAGGTGAAGAGCAAAATAACTCACCAAACACATATTTTCCTTCATGAAAATTCACAAAATTACAAATATTACAAAATTACAAAAATAATTAGCAACACTTTATGCACCAAAGACACTGGGTGAAACTCCAAAGCTTATGTTCAAGAGAACTCCAAGTCCTTCCTAGAAAAACAAAATAAGGCAACCTACATGGTTCACCTTTTCCCAAAGAAAGCCAATAAGCTCTGTTAATAATTTCAGAAAATAGCTAAGTTCACTATGTCAATTTCTGAGAATAAGAAAGAATTTAGTTGTTCAGTTACTAAGATAATAACAATTATTTGGCTCCCAAATTGTTCCAAAAGGTGTCAGGCTGAAAGCTTTGAGAATCAATATCATTTTCTCTGAGTATGCTAAATCACATATAATAAAGGGCAGCTTCAGGGCAAATGACTCCACCCAGAATCTGAAAAGAGTAGTACAAGCTAGCATAGCCCAAAGGCCAATGATCTATGAAAAATCAGAAATAATGCCGCAGGCAAGTGAGATGGGATTTTGTTAAATGGTGAAAAGAACACAATGTGAAATGTCAAAGAATGAGAGATATGGAAAAGGTCTCAGATATAATTATATAGCTGTATAATATTTCATTTTAATATACCTCTTATCCATTTACTGTAAGCCGAATGAAGACAGGGACATGACAGCCTTGACTATTTTTGTATTGTATTCTCCTTAAGAGATTAAGTGGAGAATAAAGTAATGAATATCCACCCACTCTCTTGCAAGGTATATCTATTATTTTGTGGGCCCAGCATTCAGTCCACATTTACCTCACGGCAGGGCTTCTGTTTTCCCAAGGGACTTACAGGTTTTCTATTTTTAGCCTATGCTGCAGGTGAGGTGGTCACCCCAACCCTTCTCACTGGACAAATGGTCTGTTGCACGATCAAATGCAAACTCATCAGCACATTCCATCTCTCTTATGTGTAGTAATCTACTTGGGGAAGGGCACATGACACAAAAGAGATCACTACAACTAAATTTCAGGATTTGGGGTGACCTTGGAGGCTGGGGTTCTTGGTTGAATAAAAACCTGCATATTCTGAAGGCTACCACGTAGTAAGTTCTTCCCTGATAATGCAGTTAACATAGGCTAATAAAGAGCCACTAGAGATAGTAACAAAAGAGTTAATATTACACTCTTCCTTGTACAGATGGAGAAAGTAGAGTTCAGAGAAGGGAAGTACCTTACACTTCTTACATTCAATACTTCGTAGTGTAAAGAATTGTGACTAGCACCACGGCTCCCAATTTCTAACTCTTTCCAGTATGCCAGGCTGCCTTTACTGAACATGTACTAAGCTTACTAAAGCCATGAAAGATTATGAAAAGGGATATCTATCATTTTATATTTAAACGAATGCAACAATTTCATTGGAGAGAAGAACCCAAAAACTACTTCTACAAGATGCACCCCTTTTTCTCAATTATGCTCCTCCAAATTAGAGGCAGGATTTGAGCCTCTTAGTTCATTTAGCCATTTAGCATTCTGCTGAGACTGCCCAAAGAAGAGCCAATTGTGCCCAAAGGGTAGTCTAAGAAATAAATCAGTAAAATTACTCATTGAAATCGTTATTACCAGAAACAGCACTTGTCCATTTGGCAGGTAATTTGTAGTAATGTTTAGTAATTGATAGCAATTTCTAATAATTAAATGTTGAGCCATTTCTTCACTTAATATTGGTTTCACTTAGTGAATCTAGTACTAAGAAAAGGAGTTAGTGTTTGATAGCCATGTCTGTCATTTAAATGCTTTAGTAAGCAGAGGAAGTAGAGTTAAGGAGGAAGTGGGTAATGTACAGGGTTGGATTGCCTAAGTGGTTTGGTATTAAAGTAACTATCCCTGATTATATGATTAATAAACATTGGGTTGGGTGAAAGAAAAAAAAAAGAATATATAACTGGAATGCATTGGGCCTTTAATGAATATGAATTTCCAGCTAATTTAATGCCTTTTTGGGTTAACTCCAAACTATATTTTCTACAGGGATAAAATAATTTAAATCTACTTAAAGGTTCTATGAATGATATTTAAGAGCGTTCTACTAATTGCAATTATGATAATGTATGGATTAATAGATCAGAATGGAATTTCTTTTGCTAGGATGAAATTTCCTTTGAGGTATACTTTCATTTTGGCTGATCAAGGAGTAAACTAGTAACCAAAATTCTATCTACAACATATTGCATATTGCACAATTGTAGAAGGGTTCTATATAATTACTCAATTGACAAATAAAAGCTCTGATTGACTTAAAATACCATTAACCTATTGCATATAAGCTGTATAAAGTTTAAGATATAATTTTAAGCTGAGGGTTTGCAAATATATATATCACAAATTACAAATTTTCAGTCAAGTATTTTATTTTCTCTTTTAAGTGCTGACCACTGGATCTACCTTCATATCTATTTCTCATCTTTTCCCCTTTTACCAGTCCATTTAGCAAATGTAGCATCTTGTGGGATATTGTTTATTGTTGCTTCATGACCTACTGCTCAGAGTTGTTGTGTTTCTTGTTTTTTGTTTTTGTTTTTGTTTTTTTGCAAAAGCCCTTTGAAATCCGACAGCTCTAATAACTTAAGTTCTATAGTGTTTCAACAATCTTGAGAAGTCCACACGACGCAGACAAGCATTTTTCAGTATTCATTCCTTCTAAGTACATGACAAAAAATTTACATATTAGTAATTTAAAATCTAAATATTTCAAAGCACACAGAGTTGAAGCAATCTCTATTTAATAGGAAGTACCAGAACTACTCCCAATCAGTGATTACAGATTGCTATACAAGTTTTTCTTCTAGACCCTTTTCATAATATGGGTATTTGTGGTCTGGGTAAATCATTGAAAATGCCAATTTTATTCATTTTGATTTCTAAATATCTGAAAGAAAATAGTATTTTGGCACCATCAATGAACTGGGATGATTTTGAAAGGAAGGAACACTTCATTCCTAAGCCCTTGAACTCTTAAATCCTCCTTGGTTATTGATCTATTTAAATGCATAGTGGTTGAGTTATCATCAAAATATAATAACCTCTTTTGCCATTGAAACCAAGCAACTATATTTAGGTCAGGAGAAATCTAGTTACATAACTTGTATATATACATTTACATGGCAATATATATGTATATTATTAAAAGCATGGTTACTTCTACATAAAAGTGTGAAGTAAGGGAAGTCAGCATCTAGTTTCTCCCTATTTTATATCTCTTGTTTCATATCTCTTTCCTTTAACTCCTGTAGCTCAGAGTATCTATACTGCTCTAAACCAGCTTCCTCCCTCCCATCACTCTCTTCCTATAGGAATATCATGCATTCTGAAATAAGTACTCCTTTCTCTTCACAGCAAATAATTTGGAAGGAAAAAGCAATTTATTTTTGATAGGACAAGACATATCTTTTAGATAAGGGTCTGCCTTTTCTGTCTATAGAGCCCCAACCAGTCCCACTACATAAAAATTTAAGAAATGTTGGGTTCCAGAACCTATATACCATAATGACTGAGCAGGGAGTCCAGTTAACAGCAAAGGAGGTACAAAGCCAAGCTCATGACCATGGGGTTAACTCATCAAGGAACATATAGTACCATCCAGAAATTAGTAAAACATCAGAACTGGGGTACCAGCTTAGAAGTAATACTTCATGAAAACAAAATACAATCCTCTAAGACTACAGTTAATCCACTGAGTCACCAGCATTTTATATGTAGCTGTGTCCCCAGATGGAATATGTGGGCCTAGAAACCAAGATCTGGAAGCACCCGTGGTCTCATTTATATCACTCCCAGTAACCCACTTGCAGATTTGTATTCCTTTATATGCAATTCTGGGCTCTGTAAGTTTAGAATTCTTGGTTCCCAAAAGGGAAACGTTTCTGCCAGCAAAGACAATAGAGTTCCCACTGAATTATAGGTTGTGCTGGCCATCTGGGGTCAGTAGGTGAAAAAAGCAGGCATTGCCCTGTCAGGGATAATAGACCATAATGATCAGGGTGGCTAGGGGGCGGGGGCAGTGTTCTACACAATAAGAATGGAAAGAATATGTTTGACACCTTAGTGATCCAGTTGGTTACTTCTGTGCTCCTTTGCCTAAGAGTAAATGGGCAAGAGTAACCACCCTAGCCTCAGAAGGTCTGGTGACCAGGGGCTCAGCTCCAGCAGAGATGCTAGGGGAGAGTAAATGGAATATAATATGGATGGTAGAAGAAAGAGATGATGAAGAGTATCTGCTTCCACTACACTCCTGATTGGATACAGTAGCAGTAGCTGTAGCCTCCTACTAACCTTTCAAGTTTTCCCTATCAAGATACATCTACCAGAATCCAGGAGATTGCAGCTTCTGGAATTTTTATGAAGGCAATGCAAGCAGGCAAGAGATGGACCATGGTGGACACTGATAGGTTGCTCAAATTCTCTTTCATTGGAGAACTTGTCCCCCACCGGTCCCCTCAGCAGCTGGGAGTGCTGACAGTGATCAGTCTTCAGCAGTCAGCCCTTTTAGGGATTAACTCAGTTGCAAAGAGCCTTCTTGGTGAAGGGGTTGGTCTTTTTCTAGGTAGCCTGCATCCAAAACTAATCTATGAGGAATTAAAAAGTCAGACTATTGGTCTAACTTGAAACAATTCTGAGGGCATTCCTAACGCCCAAACCTCCCATGTTACCAACTGCAGTTGTCATTGAGCCTGCATCATGACTCAGCTTATTTCTCCACCTAATCATCCTTTCCCTCCTCAATTCCACAGGTACTGATTACAAGAGCACTCATTAGTAAACATCCTGCAAGCTAAACTCTGTTTCAGAGTTTCATTCCTGGGGTACCCAATCTGTGCACATGTCAATCAAAGTAGTGATTTATACAAGTATCCCAGCTGATGACAATACATCCAATTTATTTAGAAAGTAAGAGCTTAGGTTAGAATCCCAATGTATTTCTTGAACCTTTTACAAGATATATAAATAGGTAACAAATCACTGACCAAGTCTTCAGCCTTCTAAAAGATACTACCAGATGACCAACATTCTCTTTAAATTAAGCACAGGCCTTATGTGTTTTTTGGCTAAGTGTAAAATATGTTCAGAGGGGGGTTTAATGTCAATTTCAATGATTATTATTTTGAAGTATTTTTCTAAGACTTTTCACTGTATTTGCCCGCCCCAAAAAGGGCAGGCCTTAATATATTTTAATGCCACTAGGAGATGGACTATCATTTCTAAAATTCTGATTTTGTACAATTTATTAAAAGAGTATCTAATTTTGTTGTAGAAAAATAAAACCTTTATATTTACATTAAATCCCAAGCACTTATCAAATACATTACCATTTGAGGTATAGCAAAAGCCAGTTAAAGATATAGACTCTGAACTCTGTCTCAGACTTTGAAAACCAATGCCCTAGACTACTTTATTTCCAAAATCTTATTGTTGGTTACATTTTTGTTGTAATTAACAACTTTTCTATTTTACCTCTTTCTCATTTTTAAGTACTTTTTTATGGAAATAAAACATATAAATTATACTCATATAAAACTGTTGGTCTGTTCAAATTTCACAAAGTAACACAATTTTTAAAACATGACCCAGATAAGTAGAACATAAACAGTATCCCAGAGGCCCCTCTTGTGTATTTTCGTAGTCACTACTTACTGTCACTAAAGACATCATCAAATAGTTTTGTCTATTGATAATAGCATTTAAAAAGAATCTCTCTTTTTAATCCCCCCCACCGCCTGCCTCTCTGCTTACTTGTGATCTCTGTCTGTCAAATAAATAAAATAAAATAAAATAAAATAAAATAAAATAAAAAGAATCTTACATGCTCTTTTGTATCTGGCTTCTTTTATTCAATATCATGTTTCTAAAAGTCATCCATATTATTACATGTATCAATACTTTGTTCATTTTCATCACCACATAATACTTCCTTGTATGGATAGTCCACGTATTTTTCTTATCTATTCTCATTTTCAGTTCTTTCAATTTTGCTCTTGTTTCTGAGAAGTGATAGTCCCCAGCACTAAACTCACAAACTTTATTGTGTGCAGTATGCATGCAGTATTCATCCTTTACTGACTTGTTTCTTTTTTAAAGATTTAATTTATTTATTTGACAAATTTATTATAATTTGACAAATTAATTGACAAATTAATTATAAATAAATAATTATTTATTTGACAAAAGAAGCAGGCTCCCCACTGAACAGGAAGCCAAATGCAGGGCTCAACCCCAGGACCCTGGATCATGACCTAAGCCAAAGCCAGATGCTCAACGACTGAGCCACCCAGGTGTCCCTACTGACTTGTTTTTAAGTATATGTCAATTATTTGAAGAGAAGTACACATCACATAGACTAAGCATTTATCATTTGCATTAATTTCCTATGTAATCTAAATAAGAGAGATAATAATAGTAACAAGAACAACAGTTATTGAACACCTATATGTGCTAGACACTTTTCTAAATATAATTCATGTTTTAATTCATTTAATTTTTATATAACCTATTTTATAGATAACAGAGGCACAGAGAGATTACCTAACAATGTGCCAAAGTTCACAAAGCAATTAAATAGCAGAGTCAAGATTTGAATACAAAACCAAGATCTAGAGATTGAGCTCTTAAAAAAAAAAAAAGACCATTCATATATTTGAGAAAGAAAGACAGAGAGGAGAACGGGCTCAGGGGGTTGGCCAGAGGGAGACGGAGAGAGAATCCCAAGCAGACTGCCTGCAAACTGCAGAGCCCCACAGAGCTCCATGGCATGACCCTGAGATCATAACCTGAGCTGAAACCAAGAGTCAGATGCTTAGCTGACTGCGCCATCCAGGTGCCCTTAGAGACTGAACTCTTATTATCTTCACTGTGCTTTCTACATTAATGTATATTCTACATTATACATCCCTGTAATATGTTGTGCATTCCAAACTAAGGCCTAAAGATAGGGCATGAGTCAAGCAGCTTGGCTATACCTCCTAAACACCTGCTGCTCTACCACTCCCCTTGAGCCATGGTGATACCCATAGTATTTATCATACATCCCAAAGCATAATAAAGGAGCAACACATTTTAATGAATTACTGAGCAATTAAATATGTACATACATAACATGGTGAAAGATACTATGGAAAGTAAGAAGAAAGGCAAAAATAGGGAAAAGGTAAGGGAAATAAACAATATTTTTATATATTTTTAATATTTTTATATGTATTTTTATATTGCACACACTATGATTTAGGTCAGGGATGGCCAATAGGTTTTAAAGCTCTAATCGTTTGGCATTTCGTGTCCAGAGCTCTAAGATGAGGATTCTGAAGTCCTACTAAAGCTTACGGAGGAAAGAATTACGGCTACAATCTAGAGAAGCAGGGTCCAGGGAATCACATTAGCACATATTCTATATGGGTGCCATAGTTTTATTAAAGATGATATCCTAGAAACTTTCACAAATACCACTTCAAATAATTTACCTAAAGATCCAGAAAGGTAGATTTAATTATTCTCATTTTTCACACTTATCACAGTGAGAATTGCATAATGTATATACTTGAATTGTCAGATCGCTATGTGGTACACCTGAAACTAATACAATATTGTATGTCAACTATACTTTAATAATACCTTTAAAAATGTGTAAGGATACTGAGAGGTACATTTAATTATTTACATTTTTCAGATGAAGAAATTAAAGTCATTGGAGCCTTGGTCTTTTCTTATAACCTAATGATGGATTGAGGAAATAGGGACCTGACCTATTTCTTATAACCTAATGATTGACTAAGGAAATAGGGTCCTCCTGACTCTAACTCATATTCTTGGTCTGGCAAGTAGTTCAAATTCAGGTAGCTTCCAGGAGATCATGGAGAGACTCAAAATGAAAGGATTTGCTGCTTCCTTCCCTCCCAAAGGAAAGAAAGTTTTCCAGAAGATAAATCTTGTCAACTGGTTATAGCTGTTCTGTCAAAGAACCATTGAGGTAGTTTTAGGATATAATAAGAGTGTTTTTCAGGTCAGACAGACATCCAGATTCAGGCACTTTATAAGTTTAACAAACATTTACTGTCTGTGCTCCACATGACTTCAGATCTCAGAAGTATTATTCAGTACCTACATAAAACACCTCCATTTTTTTGTACAGTAGATAGTCAACTATTCCAGAATAATTATCTCCTTGCCAGCTGCACAAATCTTGAGGTTAGTTTTTGCAAGAATGGGAAACCTTTGTTCCCTACCACTACCCCTTAATACTCAGTAATCCTGAGCACCAGGAGTATAACAGAGCAATTAACTTCTGACAATGGTATAAATTTAGGCTTGTTAAAACAAGGATTATTAATATTCCCATGGGTTATCACCCTGACCTAACTTACCCAACCATAAAGTACAATAAGACACAGGCCTGTAATTTTGTGGTTCACATAAAATGCCCAAGGAAAAAGAGAGAGAGAGAGAAATACCTGAACATAGTATAAGAGCCTAATAAAGTGAAATGCATTAGTCACATTTTAAAGAGCTGGGACTTTGCATTTTATTTTAAAACTAATAACTGCAACAATATTATAATGATTGTGTTAACTTCTTACGGGCTGTGATGACATCGTGCTCATAATAGACTAGTCATTAAAATTCCAGAAGCCTCAGTTGTAGCCTATATATGTATTTTTTTTTTCCTTTAATGACCTCTCTGGGCTTCTCTGATAGAAAAAAAAAAAAATCCAAAATGATTTAATTGTGTCATTGCAACTTAGTGACCCTGTCTTGGAGGTAATGTCACGACTGAAGAACTCTGGTTCTCCTACATGCATTCTTTTCAAGAAGCAAGGTAAATTTGACAAGTAAAGCAGAGAAATGGAGATGTACTGGGAGGAATTCCAGCTTTTGAGATTTGAGATCCAAACTAATTTTGTCACCAAAGAGCTGTGGGACTTCAGCAAATCTCACCTTCTCTGCCTTTCTCTGTTTCTGTAACAGTAAGAGAGGTAAGAATGCTGAAGCCATGGTGTTCATCTCTTTACCCCAGAGCACAAAACAGAGTAAGTACCCAATACATTCCAATGTTGGAGAAATTACATTAAGGAATTATAGAAGGTATCTTAAGGTATCTGGCACATAGTAGGAACTGAATGAATGGTGGCTGCTAAAGCTATTACTTGTCAATCATTAAAGCTTACTAGTGTTGGATGGTCAGCAATATTTTTGGGAGACTACATGTAAAGCTTCTTCACAAAGTCAAGTCACACATACAAAGAAAAAAAATTAGGGAAAAGATCAGGTCAGAATCAATTGTCTGTATGTATATTGCTATATACTAATTATTTAACTCGTGGTTTTATCCCATTTGATTTTTTTTTCCTCCCACTGCAGGATCAGACTGTTAATACACTTAATGAGGCAAAGAAGCATAGCAGTATATCTGAGCAATTAAAGTCCCTTCATTCAGACAGTAATAAAACCTGCAATTGTCTCCTTTCTGCCTGGTGGAACAACCTTATAGTTTATTGAACAAGTGAGATTTTGATCCAGCTCTAACACTTCTCAAAAGTCTCTGAACTTTGCTGTGCTCATCTAACTCTCAAAGAGGATTTTTTTAATGAAAAGGATCACAAATCAATATTATCAGGACATATCTAGGTTCAGGACATTTTCTAAGCATAAGTGTTATAGGCAACAATCCCAGTGAATCAGACTTCTCTCATTTTCTGCTCCAAAATTTGCTTCCCGTGCCCCCCTTTCTAAACACGAAACAAATAGAGCAACACCCAGGGACTGCCATGTTTTTACTCTACCCTAAATGTGGCATTCTTTACTGGCAGTCAAGTCACCTCCCTTATCAGACCTTTGTGTGGTTTTGTTTTGTTTTGCTTTAAAGATCTTATTTATTTGAGAGAGAGAGAGCATGAGAGTGGGGTGAGGGGCAGAGGGAGAAGCAGACTCCCCACTGAGCAAGGGGCCTAACATAGGACTCAGTCGCAGGACCCTGGGATCATGACCAGAGCTGAAGACAGACACTTAACCAAGTGAGCCACCCAGGCACCCATCAGACATTTGGACTAAAAAAACTCCTCACCTTCATTAAACATACTTTGTCTGGTATACGTGGTATTAGAAATGGCGAATATAAATTGGCCTCCTTTTATTTTGAACTTTAACATTGACCATTTATTTGCACCAAACAATACCTTTTGGAGTAATATATACACGTTTAAGGGAGGTCTGGAAAACTGCAAAGGGAAGCTCAAGAGTGCTGTTAATTGAGTAAAAGTTTAGAAGTTCAGTTAATGAAGCTGGAATTCTGTTCCCAATTAAAGCAGTTAAAAGGATGATTTGGGGAGCGCCTGGGTGGCTCAGTGGGTTAAGCCTCTGCCTTTGGCACGGGTAATGATCCCAAGGTCCTGGGATTGAGCCCCACATCGGGCTCTCTTCTTAGCGGGGAGCCTGCTTCTCTGTTTCTCTTCCTGAGTCTCTAACTACTTGTGATCTCTCTCTCTGTCAAATAAATAAGTAAAATCTTAAAAAAAGAATGACTTTGCAGTCTTTGAGTAAGAAATATTACAGAAAATGGTGACAAGTTTCTTATGTTCTCTGAGGACATAAGAAAAGGAAACAGGTATAAATGGTAAAGTTAAAGATTTAGTAAATTTGTTAAAAACAAATGAGTTCTACAAGGACAGTACATGAACTTACTTATAAGTGAACTAGGTTCTTACCTGTCTCAAGTATTTGAGTAGATGTGTGTAGCCCTTTATCTTCTTTGGATACTGGTTAATCCTGTGGATACAGAATCAGTGTAGAGAAGACTAAGAGCAAGAAGAATGTGGGGGAAAAGAGAAGGAGGATAAAAGGAAAAAAGAGGAGAAGCAGAAGGAGATAGAGAAAGAGAAGAAACCAAACCAAGATTTCTTGGCATTTAAAAAAATCACCTGCTCCTTATGGCACAATGAAAGAGATATCAAGGTACATGTAAACTTCAAACTCTCTCTCTCTGATCCACTAGCTGAAGCCAAACTGTACTCAATGAGCAAGGTATCTTAGACATCCTGTCTCAATCCATTGACAGTAAATGTTTCAGGTGGCCAAAAAAACAAGCAGCCCAGCTCAATGTGATATAGAACACTATCCACTAACAAGGACATGAAATTCATCATTACCCCTCAAGTCAGAAAGAGCTTGTGGCACAGAAAATTACATGAACATTAAAAAAAAAAAAAAACCACATACACAAACAGTACGTTTACACATGCATCTATTAATATCCATTCTGGACAAAGGATACGCCTCTAGAAAGCTGAAGTGCCTGAAATTACCAATCAAAAAGTAGCATCATTGAAACCTTTCTTCCCTTCTAAAGATAAACAAACAATTCAATACCAGCTTCATAATGACCACATATTTTCAGCCACAGCAGGTTGCTGCCTAGTCCCTGCAGGAAAATGACAAATGAATGCTGTTTAATATTTTGCTTGAACAGTTTTTTCTTTCAGAAAACTATTTGCAATATGATAATGAGAAGAGCATAGCTGCAGAGAGTAGCATTTTGTAAGGATGACTACCTTTCTAGGGCATATCATCTGATCCACACTTTGTTTATCCAGAGTGGATTCAGTGGTTAAAATGATTAATTGAACCCATTTTGTGTTACTCATACCAGCTCTTGCAAAGGAGGTGATTGCTATTTTTTTTCTTAGTGACTCATACAAAGACACCAGCAGTACACTGGCAATAACAAAATGACATTTCTAAATTTAGCAGTTCATAAATCTTATAAGATGCCAGCCACATCCAGTCTGCCCTCCCTCATGCTTGTCTTCCAGTACTTGTTCATACGTGCAAAAGACCTCAATGTGTTAGGAGACAAGACAGAGACTTCCTCAGGGCACACCCCTCTGTTCCTCCCTCAGTAGTCACCAGCACCTCTGCGCCCTCTGGTAGGAGCGATGTGTATATTTCCCACATGATAGCTTTTGCTATCCCATTAAGATGCTTAATCTGTCTGGTAAAAACATATACAGAATATGTACATGTTTTCAAAAGAGTCCAACTCAATGAATTATTTTCAAGGGACATTGTGAAAATGAGTAAATTTCCTCCTGTCCTCTTATGTTATCTATTCGGTGACATGAAATATGCAATAACTTCACAGCCTCAAGAAATGAAAAATTTTTGGCTCTGTCATTTTCTGTGGTTGACATAAGGTGCTAACCAAATGGATCATGCCCTCCTGATATCTTTTTGCCTGTTGTTCTAAAACTTTAGGACTCCTACTGCCTTGCATGTTTTATCAACATCTGACTCACATAGAGAGTATACAATAAAGAGAATATGAGAGAATTAGGTTGGTGTAATGAACATTTACTTGGCTGAAAAAAAGATTCCTGAGCAAAGTGACATACAGGTATTGCTTTTTAAATAGTTAGCTAATTTAAATCCCTCCTTCACATAAGCTCTTCACCATGGAGATATTTCCATTATTGAATGAAAGAGTCCATGGTAATGTTTTCCATCTATTTGAAATGACTTTCTACAAATGGTGAGTATGTAATAAACTTTTTGCCTCTCCTCTACTTTTCTTTGCACCTCCTGTTAAAAATATATTCCTCTTTGGGTCAATGACAACAATAAAACTGTTATTTAAGAGTAAATACAATCAGCGGATATGAGATGAGTATATCAAAAGCCCCCAAATCAACAATAAACTTCTTTACAAAATACTAGCTTCTCAGTAGAAAAGTTGAGGTGTAGAGACATGCAAATTACAAGAAACACAAAGCTTTATTTAAAGTACAGATTGCATATTTTGTGACAGTATGAAAAAGCAGCTATTTCCAAACAACCTTTCCCCATTCATATTTTCTGTCTCTTTGTTAGTATTACACTTCTACCATTCTTTTTTAGCTTACCTACTCCTTGACTGCTCCTCTTCTGAAGACTTTTTATTGTTACAACTTTTAGATTGAAGCCAGCTGCATTAATTTTCTTAGATAGTAACTATATTTGTTTCATAGATACACAATAAATTTAGAAAAGACTTCCTGAACAAATAAATAAATAATGTCCTCTAGAGTAGGTATAACATTGTATTGGAAAATATAAACATCTAAGATATAAAATTTTGGCTGATGGAATTGACCAGATTAATCAAAACTTTCATCTCTTTTTGATATGTCATACATCTCCATTGGTAGATTTGTTCTTAAGACGAGGGATTCTCAGTTACTCGTTCTCCTCTTTTTGTTTTGCCTGATGTGATTACTGTTCATACTATACCAAACAGAATGTTCTATGTTTTAGAGAAATTCAGCTGAATAAACAGTTCTTGACTTAGAGTATCTGAGATAATAGATTTCAAAGACCCAGAGTGTGATATATTATGCTTGGTAAATGACTCAAGATAATGTATCTATGAAAAGCACGCAAACCCCAATGAATGCCTTTGCCTCTTCATCAGTAAGGCATCTGGAAAACTGAATCTACAATAAAATAAAGTCATCTGAGTCAAGTGTCCACTCTGGTTTAAGAAAATAAAGTAATCAGCTTTCCAGTTGTGTTAAAGATAATGGTTACTCCTTGGTTGGGAAGCAATGAGGTCAGATTTTATTTCTACAAAGAATCAGATGATTTCTAGGCTCCGGTCTGAAGATCTACTGGGGATAAACAAAATTTCCAATTAGGTTTGAGGAAGGACAAGTCCAAAATCTACATCTTTAGATTACTTTGCCAAAATTTGCTACTGAATTTATGCCAACAATTCAACTAAAATAAGCACCACTTCCCTCGACCCACATTTTCTTCATTTTCAAACATGAAAAAAATGCAATGCTACCCTAAATTTTTCTATATTGTTCTTACATCTCAAGATGAACACATATATCCTATTTTGTAATGGATTTTAGATACTGATGGATCATTTAGAACCTAGGAATCACGGACAGGGTTTCTTTATAACTGGCTTACCCACCTTAATCTCAAAACAATTTACCAAATAATGGGTTGGATGCTAGGAGTGTAGTGACTATGTAATTCTGTCTTTCTTTCTTCCTTTCTTTTTTTTTTTTTCTTTTTATGGTCTATGGTGGTTCCTGCTGTGAAACAGTAATGTGGCTTTTCATTAACCAGTAACAAAAATTCTTCCTACTTTCCTCCCTTTCATTCTTCCTGAAAGAGAAAAAATGTTGGCTGTGTGCTACAGATCTAAGGATTATTAGCAAAAGATCTATCTGGTCTGTTGGTCAGTATAGAACTCTAAAGGGGGCACCAAATTTGTATTAAAGAGATCTTTGTAAAAAGATGGTAATCTCTTAGCTGAGTGTGTGTGGGGTGAGGGGAAGGAAGCACTGACTCAGGTCTCAGGTGTCAAAGAAAAGCCAATGTCACAGGAAACAATGATATGACAAACTGGCCTACATTGATTAAGTTGGGCCATTTTCACAGCTAACTTCAGTAAATTCACGGTAGCAGAAAAACTAAGCTGTCAGTCCAATTCTACCCCCGTCCCCAGATATCACACTTGGCTGTAGAATTCTAGGAAAAGCAGATGCTCACTCTGCCACTGATACAAAGTCACTATTTACTGGCATCAGTGCAATTTATTTAGGCTACTCCAATCCCTCTGGACTCAAAGCTATCATTATGACCCAGGAAATAGACAGACATGGCTTGTCATGACCAAATCCTCAATAAATGGAAAGGCAAAATGCCTTTCACCTAAACAGATGTTGCAAAGCAAATGTGTGAAACCAGTGTAATTTTATTTTCCCTTTTTTACTACCCATAGTGGATCCTCCTGCACCATAGAAATTCTACACCTGCACAGAGGGGGAAAAAATGAGGACATTGATCTACTATAGTTATAATGTGCATCACAGAATTATCTTCCTCTTAAATAAGTTACAACCATTTTTTGGTATAAAAAAAAAAAAGGTAAAATCTGAGATAATTAAAAAGCAGCTGAAAGGAGCTACTCAAACCCTAATCTCTCTCCTTTATAAGAAGTGGGACCAACCAACTTGCAACTAATCTTCAACAAAGCAGGAAAGAATGTCCAATGGAAAAAAAGTCAGTCTCTTCAACAAATGGTGTTGGGAAAAATGGACAGCCACAAGCAAAAGAATTAAACTGGACCATTTCCTTACACCACATACAAAAATAGACTCAATATAAGACAGGAATCCATCAAAATCCTTGAGGAGAACACAGGCAGCAATCTCAGCCTCGGCAACTTCTTCCTAGAAACATCGCCAAAAGCAAGGGAAGCAAGGGCAAAAATGAACTATTGGGACTTCATCAAGATCAAAAGCTCTTGCACAGCCAAGGAAACAGTCAATAAAACCAAAAGACAACTGCCAGAAAAGGAGATGATATTTGCAAATGACATATCAGATAAAGGGCTAGTATCCAAAACCTATAAAGAACTTATCAAACTCAACACCCAAAGAACAAATAATCCAATCAAGAAATGGGCAGAAGATATGAACAGACATTTCTGCAAAGAAGACATCCAGATGGCCAAGAGACATATGAAAAAGTGCTCCACATCACTTGGCATCAGGGAAATACAAATCAAAACAACAATGAGATACCACCTCACACCAGTCAGAATGGCTAAAATTAAGAAGTTCAGAAACGACAGATGTTGGCAAAAATGTGGGAAAAGGGGAACCTTCTTACACTGTTGGTGGGAATGCAAGCCGGCGCAGCCACTCTGGAAAACAGCATGGAGGTTCCTCAAAAAGTTGAAAATAGAGCTACCTTATGACCCAGCAATCTCACTACTGGGTACTTACCCCAAAGATACAAATGTAGTGACCCAAAGGGGCACACACACCCGAATATTTATAGCAGCAATGTCAATAATAGCCAAACAATGGAAAGAACCTAGATGTCCATCAACAGATGAATGGATAAGGAAGATGTGTGTGTGTGTGTGTGTGTGTGTGTGTAATGGAATACTACGCTGCCATCAAAAGAAATGAAATATTGCTATTTGCAATGACGTGGATGGAAGCAGAGGGTATTATGCTAAGCGAAATAAGTCAATCAGAGAAAGACAATTATCATATGATCTCTCTGATATGAGAAATTTGAGAGGCGGAGGGTGTTGTTGGGAGTAGGGATGGAAAAAATGAAACTAGAGGGGATCAGGAGGGAGACAAACCATGAGAGAATCTTAATCTTACAAAATAAACTGAGGGTTGCTAGGGGTGGGGTTAGGGATAGGGTGGTTGGGTTGTGGACATTGGGGAGAGTATGCGCTATGGTGAGTGCTGTGAAATGTGTAAGCCTAAAGATTCACAGACCTGTACCCCTGGGGCAAATAATACATTATATGGTAATAAAAATAATAATAATAATAATAAAGAAGTGGGACCAACAAGCTTGTCATTAAATTAACCATAAAGAAGCAAAAAGGATGATAGCTCATAATATTAAAAAACAAGACTTTATTGGGGCACCTGGGTGGCTCAATTGGTTATGTAGCCAACTCTTGATTTCAGCTCAGGTCATGATCTCATGGGTGATGAGATGGAGGCTTGTGTAGGGTTCCTCACTCAAGGAGGAGTCTGCTTCTCCTCAGCTTCCTCTTCCTCTGCCCCTCCCTCCACTCACACACTCTCAGTCTCTCTCTCCCTCTCTAAAGTGAATAAAATAAATCTTTAAACAAAATAAAACAAAACTTTATACAACATATACCAGTATCTGGGCAGCCGGAGTGAGAATTAGTTCATAGCATAGCATCCCTGCCTTGTTTGGTAAAACATAGACTTCCTGTCTCCTGGTGAGGGAAGCAGGGAAATGATAATGATAATGCTTCCTCTTAATTAAAAAAAAAAAAAAAAAGACCTGGAAGAGACTTTTGAAATGTCTAGAGCAACATATCATCCTTATGATAAACAAAGTGAGAGAGAAGTTGGTGATCTGCCTTTTGGCAAACATTTACACAGAAAGGGAGCTATGGCTGAAAAGCAAGACTTGAAAGGGTAAAGGCTCTGGAGTCAGATGAAACTCTCTTTAAATACCACCTATGGCAGGGCGCCTGGGTGGCTCAGTGGGTTAAGCCTCTGCTTTGGGCCCAGGTCATGATCTCAGGGTCCTGGGATTGAGCCCCGCATCCGGCTCTCAGCTCGGCGGGGAGCCTGCTTCCCCTTCTCCCTCTGCCTGCTGCTCTACCTACTTGTGATCTCTCTGTCAAATAAATAAATATTTAAATAAATAAATAAATAAATACCACCTATGCCATAAGAAAAGTCACTTAAATTCTTGAGCATAAATCCTCTACCTAAATACAGAGTTTTTTGTTAACACCTACAGTTTAAATGTGAAAAGTAACAGGATACAATGGGATAATGTAGTGTCCACAGAAGTTATTACAAACATAAACAAATGTGCCTTCTTCAAATTACAATATGAAAAAAAAAAATGGATCACAGCTGAGATAAGTGAACTCATCTCATTCAGAAAGGCCGGACCAGAGTTACCAATCACATCTGAAAAAGGAAGCAATCCTTTGATTCTGGGTCGATCATTGCAAAGGCATGGAACAAGAAGAGACTTAGACAATTGTTGGCCATGACTATTCATGTACGGCCCAGGTAAAAAAATATCTTGTTAGGCTGACCTGAAGGTTTGATCCTCTGGACAAATAAACACACACAATAGTAGATCCTGGAAGTCTGATGTTTTGAGCATTTAAAACTTACAACCAATCTTCCCTTTTCTAGTAGTTACCAAACCAACTTCTGTAATAGTTTAACTTGGAAAACTATCCCATAGTAGTGACTTCCCATAGTAGTTTGAGTACTTTGAGAAATTAATAAATTTATAGATTATATTCTTGAGAACTTTGTTAATATGAGTCATCATCCCTGAATCTGGTCAAATTGAAACCTTAATGAAAAGTCCTTTTTGAGCCCCTAAAGGTTAAAGTCAAGCCCATGGCTGTGAATACACAACATTCAAGGTCAAACTTTATGTCTCCATAATCAGCAAGCTTTTCCCAGATGTTTCAACTCTGAATTTTCATATACCATATAGCTTTTTTATTTATAACTTCTCTAATAAACCACTTAAAAAATTGTTGCAGAAATGATTAAGAATATATTATCTTTAAAACATCTAGTGCAAAGTCCTGGAATATAATAAGTCTCAATAAATGTTCTTTCATCACATTTTTAATCCAATGCACTTTCTTCTATAACACTCTTATTCTAAGCTTGCACCATATGTATAATAAATCCAAATTAATAGACATTTTTTAATTTTGAAAGAGATCTAAAAACTAATTCACTTTTCAATATAAAATAATCAGTACATTCAATGTATCAGACATAATGCCATCTGTTGAAGAGTCAGTAAAAAGCAGGATGCTTCTCTGATCTGAAAGGACTTTCTGACTAGTCTGAGTTATAGCACGGTGTGATTACTACAATAGTAGAAGCAGCACTGTTGAATGAGAGTGGATACAAGAGTAGCTCACCTAGCCTTGGGGAGGAGGGAGAGCTTCCTAGAGGAGGCAATGATTTAGATTTTTATAATAAACAACAAAATGATCTGGAGAGACATGTTTGGAGCAGGAGAAAAAAAGAGGATAAGAGAGTAAAGAAGGACAATATGAGCAAAGACTCAAAGGTGAGAGAGAGTACAGAAGGCTCAGGGAATTTAAAATTATTCAGAATGATTTGAGAAGTGGCCATTTATCCCGTGATAATATAAGCCATTAAAAGGTTTTGAAGCAGCACAGTAACATTATGAGTTTTCTCTTTTAAAAACAAACCCTTTGGCTGCAATCTGGATACTCGAATAGGGAGAAGTAATGCTTGAGACAAGGAGGCTAATTAGTAATTTACTGTACAATCAAAAAAGGGGAGATGAATTGAAGACACACTGTTGGATATGGAAGCATATGACCAGATTTGATAAATATTTAGTCCATAGACTCTCGAGCACTTGGTACATTTTTGGTAGTGAAATGAAACAGGATAACTTCCAGGATTTTTGTTCAGGCAATTGATTGGCTGGCTTTTCTCTTCACTAATATCAGACACAGAATAGAAAGAGTGGGGGAGTATGAGAAGGGTAAGAATATAGATAATAGGTCAGCATGTGGTGTGTAGAGTCCTATAGGGAATCAATAGTCATTTGAACTGATGAGAAAGGTCTAAGTTAAAGATTTTTTAGTTATCATCATATAATAACATGGGTTTGAATAAATTCGTTCATAGAGAATATGTATAGTAAGGAGACAAGACTGATCTTAAAATCCTGGATATTTAATAACATTGTATATAAGAAATACACTTATTATCTAAGTCCATGAACCTATATAGAATGGTCAAATCCTTTTATCATCCCTTTGAGCTTTTCCAAGTTGCATATTTCCAAGTTGCATAAAATGGCACCTCTAAAATAATAGGAAAGGGCATAAAAATGTGAGTCTCTCTCCCCTCATGGACATGTCATTGGCAGAAAATGTGGCATCATTGGTATAATAACTTAGTTCTTATGGATAAGGAAGTCTGTTTAAATCCACTTGAGCCAAGAACTAATTTAAGATTACTGATGATATGTGCAGGAGGCAAAATAATATGTGCTCTTGAAATCCTAATCCCTGGAACCTGTTAATATATTACCTTACCTGACAAAATGGACTCACATGACAGATATTAAAATTAGGAACCTTGAAATGGGGAGATTTTCCTCGATTCTTCAGATCAGTCCAATCTAATCACATGACCCTTTAGAAGTAGAAAAACTTTCCTGCCTGTGGTCATCAAAAGAGAAGCAATGTTGGGTAAAGCAGGACCAAAGGATGTGACATGAAGACTCAATTCACTGTTGCTGGCTTTAAAGATGGAAGAATGCAGCCATGTACCAAGGAATTTGAGTCCCCTCTAGAAGCTGGAAAAAGCAAGAAAACAGAGACTTTCCTCTTACCTTCAGGATAACATATTGATTTTAGCCCTGTAAGACCCCTATCAGACTTCTAACGCATGGAACTGTAAGATAATAAAGTTGCCTTGTTTTAGCCACTAATGTGGGATAATTTTTTATACCAGCAACAGGAAGCTAGTATAACATCATGCGCTGGCAATGGTGTAAAGAGTATATTATGTTGTAGGTTACAAAACGTACTTTGAACTCTTCATCTCTTCAATTTTCTAACTGGAAAACTCACTCACCAATCAAAACGTGATTCGATCACCAACCCCTCTATAAAGTGTTCCATGACCCTTGCAGACAAGACAATGGCTTCTTTTTTTAACACTACTTTTGTATTTTGAATACTTCACATTGTACATATTTGGGATCCTACCTGGCTGTCTGCACATTTAAGGTTAGTCCCATGAGTGTAAGTACTTTAAAAAAATTGTTTTTAATATCCTAGTGGGGGAAAACATTATCTACTGTATAGTATGTGCCAAATCAATGCCTTGGGATTAAACTACTTACAAATTAGGTAAAATTGAACAAATCTTGTACTCTTTGCACACCTCCATTGTTCATCTATAAATAATAAAGCTGACATTAATGGCTGCTCAGGAGATCAAATGGGATAATATATATGAAAGAATTAGTGAAAAACAAAAAACAATCACTATACGTTATTTTAAAGATATGTAACCATTAGCACCCAAAAACTGGAATCAGATAATTTATATCAATAAGCTTAGAAGTAAGTTTCTGACAATTAAGTTCTGTTTAACAGTACCAAAGAGGTAAAAATTTGTCTAGCGGGGATACCTGGTTGGCTCAGTGGGTTAAGCCTCTGCCTTCAACTCAGGTCATGATCTCAGGGTCCTGGGATCCAGCCCGGTATCTGGCTTTCTGCTCAGCAGGGAGCCTGCTTCCCCTTCTCTCTCTGCCTGCCTCTCCGCCTTATGATTTCTCTCTGTCAAATAAATAAATAAAATCTTAAAAAAAAAATTGCCTAGCAGTGGGACTTTTAAAATTATGATGTAAAAACAATGTTGAGGAGTAATAATATTTTTCAGCAGTAGGTTTTTTTCACGAATAGGAAATCTGAACCAAAGAAAAAAAATAATCATTGTGAAGGGCTTTGCTATAGGAAGCTAATTTTCTGAAGACAGCTTGAGAAGTAGAATATCCCTAATGGTATAGAAAGAACCTGTAATATGAGCAAATGATCTAGTACAGATAATTGCAATGATCAATGTAGAACAGGGACTACTTTGCTAACTATTAATTTAGACACCATTGTCAGTGTTGATTCACATAATTTGTGTTCCACCCATTGTTCAAGAAGTAAGCGGTTCTCTTTTTAAAGTTCTACTTTTTTTCCATTTCCTATGAAGGGATGCCAGCAGACAGAACTTTCAGGTGCATGGTTGAGAAAAACTGAATGTCCATTTTACCTTTTTAGTGAAGATTATATCATATTTATTATTCTCAAGTGTTGTAGTCACCCAAATGCTTAGGGTAGATTCATTTTTGTTCTTGCTTTCTCTTCAGAGAAACTTTTCTCAGAATAACTAATCTGTTTTCTTCTACTCTACATTCTTCATAAGGCATATTTCCATTGGTTGTAATGTTTTCATGTTATTGTTATCTTCTGACTATAAAAATGAAATTATGTGCCAATGGAGCAAACTTTTCACTCTGCACATAAAAGTTAATGGCTTTTAGAACTCCATGCGTTTCAATCAGATAGTTTTGCAGCTGACATTAAGTTGGCTTCTTGGATGGTTGAGTTAGAACATGGGCTACCTAATGTGATAATACCAATTCAAGTAGAAAACTGAAGTGATAATTATCATTCATCAATAACTGCCTATGAAGAAAAAGTAATTACAGAAAAAGGCTAATCTTTCTTCATCTGAATGTATACTAAATAAGAATTATGAAATGTTATTGTTTCACATGGCTATATTTTTATGAGATATATTAATCTTGAGACATTATAGAGATGGATATAAAAACCATAAAAAAAGGTGTCTTTCAATTTCTAAAGAAACTGCGATAAAGCATTTACTATTAACGTTTTTTAAAGAATATAATTTTGGTAGTTATGGCTTCTGTCTAGTCTAAAACTTTAGCTTTATTTTTTTTCTCTTAATGACACAAATGATAATTATCTCTGATCTCATCAAAAAAGTTCATGGAAATTGCATTGTCAATTCCTACTCCACCTCTCAAAGGAGTTTTAGAGTTTGGTCATCAGATCTTGTTCTTCCTCACTGAATGGTAGAAATGACCTCTCCATAATCCAAGCGGCAAAAACACAGACAACTGTGCAATTACGGGCTTGTGCCAAATGACAGTAAAGTACAGACAGACACTCAAAGTTAATCAACAGGAATCGGACTAGATAAACACCAGTTTATTTATTTATATTTTTTTAGTGCAAAAAAGGTGTTTTTTTATTAAAGCATGGGGACAGCACCGGTGGGCAGAACGAGAGAAAGGGGGCTGCACTGGGACTGTGAGGACTGATTGATTGTATACTTTAAAATGGGGGAGGGGAGGGTGGAAGAAAGTAAGTTTCCAAAAGGCTTTTCACATGTTAAAAGAGACTTAAAGGCTCCCGGAGAGCTGGCCACTGTCAAGCTAAGGCTGCTTTTGGCTTTAACAAAGCATTAACCTTAAGACCGTTGGGAGTTCTTGGAGAGGCATCTGAAGTATTTGTCTCAAGTCTTTTTTTTTTTTTTTTTTAAAGATTTTATTTGTTTATTTGACAGACAGAGATCACAAGTAGACAGAGAGGCAGGCATAGAGAGAGAGAGAGGGAAGCAGGCTCCCTGCTGAGCAGAGAGCCCGATGCGGGACTCGATCCCAGGACCCTGGGATCATGACCTGAGCCGAAGGCAGCGGCTTAACCCACTGAGCCACTCAGGTGCCCCTCATTGGGTTGCAAGTTGTAATGAAATTTAATTTTATAAATACCATTTTAAAGAACTGGATTTAAACAAAATGGTGAGTCAGTTATTCTGACATTTGATCAGGTGATTGTAGAGAGAAGCTTCAATAGAGACTAAAAGGAAAGAAGTTTGTGATATGGTCAATACATGTTTTGTATGTGCTTAAAATCAGTCTTCTGTATCCAAAACACTAAAACATAGACTACAATTTACACGTAAGTTCTTTCTTTCCTTTTTTTGGTACAGGATACTGGTACTTAATAAAAGAACAATTTCAGAAAATTACTTCATTTTCAGTCAAACTAATTTCATTTTAGCACACATTTTTTTATATCTCATTGGATATAATTTGAGATTATTACATTAGTTGAGAATTTCTTTAAACATCTCAAAAATAAAGCAAAAGTGCTACAAGAAAGTGACATTAAAATTATTTTTCCCTTATAAGTTACTTTTGTGCTTCTATGTGTGCTCTATCAGTGCTCTAAAACACTACTGTTTGTATATATTTTTCATTTCCTTAACTTAAAACAAAAATTCAGTATGATTAAACAAATAAAAAAGAAAAACTAGGTTTCTGTTGAGCTCTACTATTAGGGTAGATGAGGACAGGACCTAGGGATAAATTAGCAGCCCTGAAGGAAAGGTGAGGATAGGGAAGAGGTTCAGCAAAGAGGAATGAGAGCCAATAGGCCAAAAGAGCCCTGGGTAGAAAGCTGAACTAGAGTGGATCCAATAACGCAAGCTACAGCCAGATGAGCCACTGGTATCAGAAAGTCAGCTTGGGAGAGGATGCACACTAAGGTTCAAGACCAACTGAAAGAGAGAGAGTCAGAGAGAAAGAGAGACAGAAAAAGAGAGAGGGGGAGGAGAGACAGGGAGGCAGAGAGGGTTTGGAACTAGAAAAGGGACACAAAAGCTAACTAAACCACTAGAAAATTTTATTAGTCAATGATTCTATGGTTGTATGAGATCAAAATGAACTGGGGACCCATGTAGTTGGCAACAGTTGATATATAGAGCCAGATTCATGACGTTGTGTAAACTAGCCTAATTCCCATACAGGAATGGGCTTTGATGCATTCCCTAATTCTTCCTGGTTGGTTCCATCTGAGAATTAGATATTCAGCTGTATTCGTCACCTGGATCCTCCATTCTAAGTTAACGATACCTTAAAGACACCTTTTCCTTTCCTTTATAGTCAAACTGGAAAGCTTCGTTGAGAGTGGTTGAAACTATATTTTGGGAGGAATATTAAGCAGTTTACCAGACAGTTACTACACAATAAATTAGGGTTCACTGGAGCAATAAGTCATTATGCGCAAAATAATAAACATCCTAGAAAAATTCAGTTGTTCCAAAGGAAGCTGTAAGTAGTTTGAGGGCACATTTTAGGTAGGGGCAGTATAACAGTTTCAGTTGTCTAGCAAACTATGTTGTATACTCATATACATAACCCATATGGGTAGATACATATAAGTCAGAAACTTGAAAATATATAGTTAAATTCAAGTATTAATTTTAATCCCTAGCCAAGGTAGGATAACAAAATTATCTCTATCATCACCCTGTTTAAATCACTTTTTCATCACCTTGGCTTTGCATTATTCATGAATCTGCTTCAATGATCCATATGGTTCCAATTTGTATTCCAATCATCGCTTCCTTATTATCTCAGCTTTTATACATAATTTTTAGTGTCTCTGCCATCATTTTGTTCATGTTTCCATTTACACTTGATCAATCGACTATCTGTAACATTAGCTACTGTTATTTTTAGGTTTCTACTACACAGCTCTAAGTAACACCAGCATTTAAGAAAGTGTGTATTCTTCAAAAGTGTTCTCTGCAAATTCTAGCTACATATTTTGCAGAAATAATTGTCCCCTTAACTTTGCAAACCACCATGTGTTTCCTTTGAAATAAAAGGAATGAGTTTGTAGATCACAATGTTGTTTGGCAAGTAAAGAACAACTATCTGAATGAGTACAGGGTCTAAAACCAAACACACATTTAGAGGAAAGTAAGAACCCTCTTGACATACGTGTATTTACACAAAATCTGAATTGAACCCTAATGAAGCAGGTATAAGAGAATAGAAACAATGATCAACCAGAGAGATACCTAGAGGAATGTGAATCACTAGCCACATGATAAGTGTCTCAGAGAAAACTTGGGCCTTTCTTCAGGATGACAGCAGGTGCTTTCCTGCCATGTCAGGTGAGAATAATTTGAATGACTAATAGCTTGAGTGACTGTAGCTTACAGAGGTCAGCCATGTTTTGAGCTCCATGAAGTATGAGCTACTGGTTTAAGGCCTTCTTTAGGAATTCATGCAGAGGAAGAATACTTAGTAAGCTGCTACAATCACCCTTCAGGAGAAAAGTAGTAAGATTCAGCACAAAAGAGATGCTGAGGCAGAACCCATCAAGTTAGCTTTTCCTGCCCATTGCCCTGCAGTTACATTAAATCATTTAATGTTAGCTGGATTTTCTTTCATTATTAGAATGTCAGCCCATGACATACAGCAAAGTCTTTCATTCTGCAACAGAATCCTACATCCTGAGAGATCTCAAGATATGCAGACAGAGATAAACCTTAAGTATTTTCATAAATGAAATTGTACTTTTGCAATAATGGATATACCCATTCCTTTGGCTTTTTCACTGAATTTCCAAATCAAAGATGAAGTCAAAAAAGAAAAAAAGAAGAACCCTCTCAATAATAGCTGTTAAACTGATTGTATAAAGAATATAAGGCTTTGGGAAAAAAACATAAAACTCTGAGCACTGAGTGATGTATGAATTGTTGAATCACCATCACCATAGTTATACACCTGAAACCAGTTTGACATCATGTATCAACTATATTTCAATAATAACTTTTCAAAAGTTTTTTAAAAAAATAAAATTTTTTTTAAAAACTGAAAGAAACATAAAGCTTTAAAAGGGACAGTTTATCATATTTTTGTTATGATATTAAAAAAGTGATGGGATACACTGTCACATTTCACAAAAGGACATGCAAAAATTCATTAATTCATTAAAATGACTCACATGAGACACAGAGTAGAAAAAAGATATATATGTATACTAATTCATAGTAAACACAGCACATATACTATGGATATATACCTGTAGTATGTGTGGCAGTGGGAAAAAAGCATGTGTGTGTGCATTTGAAATACTAAAAATCTGAATATTGCAACTACTTCACTCAGGGAATTTTGAACTCCTGGAGGTTACATGAAGTTGAGAAAGGATACATAAGGAGGTGGATTTATTGTCTACTTTTTCTTTCTCTGTAACCTCAATCCATTGTCTGAGATTAGAATAAACTTTCAGGTGCAATGGCATAAATTTATACACATCAAGTAAAACCACTATAAGTACAGTTTCTTTGTCACCACCCTTGGAGAGTTCCATTGAACCCTAAGGATAGGATGAATTGAAAATTGTTAGCCATCAACTTGGGCTTCAGAAATCCTGCAATGTTTTTATCTAGTTGTATTAATTTATTCATTTGTTTTATAAACTTTTAGTGAGTGGCTAGTATGTTACAGAATTTGTACTAGGCCCAGAGATAGAGATGTGTAAGACAAAAGACTTCCAGCAAGTACACTTCTGTCTTCTGAGGAAAAAAAAAAAAAAGGGCGAACTAAAGGGTCATCATACACTATAATGAGGAGCACCAGATACTGAGAGAGACAGAGAAATGGCTTCTCCCTGGACTGAGCATCAGGGAATGCTCACAAGCTGAGTTGAGGGATGAGTAAGTGATGTGGAAAAATTGTAAAGGGCTCTCCAAGCAGAGCAAAAAAGCAAGTGGGAAGTTGGAGAAAGTACTGGGTAATTGGGAAGTAGCAAAGAATTCAACATGGTAGAAGAAGAGTACATGTGAGAATACTGTGAGAAATAAGTCTGTGGAAAAAGGAGGAATGTTCTTACATATTTAATAAGCTATTCATCCTAGGACAAAGCAAGAGCATGATCCCCCACACATGATGAAGCATGTCATGTGAGGAAGTATAAATTAGTGCTTATGAATATGAGCTCTAGACTCAAACTGGGTTGGTTGGAATCTTGGCTCTGCCACTTACTAACTGTGTGATCTGGAGCAAAAAAAAATCTTTTTTAAAGATTTTATTTATTTATTTATTTCACAGACAGAGATCACAAGTAGGCAGAGAGGCAGGCATAGAGAGAAGGAGAGGCAGGCTCCTAGCTGAGCAGAGAGCCCGACATGGGGTCTGGATACCAGGACCCTGGGATCATAACCCAAGCCGAAGCCAGAGGCTTTAACCCACTGAGCCACACAGGAGCCCCTGGAGCAAAATTTTTAACTCACATGTCCCCATAATCATCTATATAATGAGGATAAAAATAATACCTACCTCATGATTTAAGATATAAAGGATTAATACTTATGAAGTAAGTATTTAAAAGAGTGTCTAAATAAACTGCTTTACTACTTTTATTAAAAGAACAAAGGAGACAAGTTTCAGAGGAGGCAAGCTCGTTTGGTCCATTTATGTCATAAGCACCAGTTTCATAGGGTCAGAGTTAGGAGTGGGGATTTTCTGACATATTAGTCTAGGAATTATGAAGAGTTTTGCCCTGACAGAGGAAAACACTGGAAGTTCCATTAGTCATTTATTTTTTAATGGAAATGAGTACATAATGTCCATTCTTCTAAAAAGGAAACAATATGGAGAAAATAAGGGAAAACAAGAAATCTAAGTCACAAAATGGAAGAGGACACCAGAAATAGAATAAAAAATTATGAGTGAACCCTTCCTGTCTTTCCCCAAAGTTTACCCACAGTCATCTTCCTGTGAATGCAGTCTCCCTCATCTAGTACTCACATGAAGCTTAGAGCAGAAAAAATATTAATTAATTAATTAATTAATTAATTTTAGAGACAGAGAGTATATATATGTGTATATGAGTGGAAGGGGCAGAGGGAGAGGAAAAGAGAATCTCAAGCCAATTCCATGCTGAGCACAGAGCTGGATGAACGGGGCATAATTTCACAATCCTGAGATTACTCCCTGCGCCAAAACTAAGAGTCAGATGTCCAACCAACTGCGCTACCCAGGTACCCCAAGTAGTAATACCTTTTAAAAGTCTTCCCAAAACCCAGAATAGTTTCCTGAGGGGATTAAAAGTGCCAGCTCTGGATTGATTCTGTGCTGGTGTTGAGCAAGGCAATATAAAAAATTCATGGTAAAGGTTTAAAACTTATTTATTTCAAAAGTTAAAGTTAAGAATTCAAAGTCTGTACTGCCACCATTAGAGACTCTAAGATAGGAATATTCATATATGTTTATACACATACACACACACACACACATACACACACACACACACACACAAGCTATAATACTATAATTTAATTCTGGCACTAAGTATCCAAAATCAGTGTAAGTTTCGTGGATTAAGGTACAGTCCCCAACAAGACTGCTTTCATTTCAGATGCCAGCTGTGAGTTCAGAAGTCCTCAGGCCACCCACACTTCTGACCAACTTGGCTACATATTTGGAGACTTTCATGGTTCCTTCAGGCTTGACACTTTACCAGAATGACACAAAGAACTCAGGAAAGTACCATAATTGTGAATACAGTTTTATTATAAAGGATACAAATCAGGACCAGCCAAAAAAAGAGACCCATAAGGAGTCTAGGAAGGTCCTGACCTTCAGGACGTGCCACCCTCCCAGTACATCAATATGTTCACCAACCAAGCCTCAATGTCCACAGATTTTATTGAAATTTCCTTATGTAGGCACAAGTGATTGAGTCATGGGCCACATGATTGAACTCAATCTCTAGCCCCTCTCTTCTCCCTAGAAGTTGGGTTGATAGCATGTGTTTCAAAGCCCTACCCTCTAATCACATGCGGTCTTTCCTGGCATGGCCTGGCCCTGTCCTGAGTCAGCATGGTAGCATAAGCTTTTTAAGAGTCTACCCTAAATCATTTTTTAGGTGTAAACTCTGAGTAGTCATCCCAGTGGCATATCACGAACACCAAGGACATTCCTGTCATTCAGGAAATTCCAAGGGCTTAGAAGCTCTATCCCAGGAATCTGGGACAAAGGCCAGACAAAATTTTTACAAAATACATACATATATATGTGTATATATACACACATATTTACTCAAATGCCATGCAGCTCAGAGCCTGATATGTTTAGAATGTACTGTTGTAGACACTTAGAGAATAGGGAACATCCCTGAAATTACAGAACTTAAGAGTTTGATTACTGAACGGGGTGAGGGCAGCATGATACCAGGATATCTAGTAATGTTAAGTTCTGGGAAGAAAAGACAAGCATCAAAGACCATGAGCAACACAGCAGGTGCCCACTAATACAAACCGTTGCCAGGCACAGCCCTGGTGGTCTTGTCATTCCTACCCTTTCTCTAGCATAAACCTAGGTAAGAAGGAGAATGAGGACAGAATTCCATTTCTCAGCAAGTCTGCCCTCTTTAACCTAGCTTCTCTTTATAAGACCTGGAAAATTATAACCCTTTAAAACATAGAAATTTTGATTCACTTGGAAGCTTTTATTAAAAAATAATTAATACTTAGGAGAAATTCTACTAGACATTTGGAATGAATTGAACCATTGCCTAATTACCATACTAAGAAATTCCTTTGAGAAAAAAAAAAAAAAACTTGGGTGTCCAAATCACTTAGGAAACTTAAAAATATAATGTTAAATGATTTGTTGTGGTGTTTATATGTTGAAACTCCAAAAGAAGTACAAACTGGAAACTATAAGCCTAAAATGAATACGTTAAAACCATTAGCACAGTGAGTTCCTTGTTAATTGTGCATTTTTATATACAGTGAAAATTTAGAAGAGCTTAAGTTTTTCATGAGATAAGACCTTTTGAATTTGAAATTTTACTGTACTGCATTGCACTTTCAATTTATCGGTTTGTGTTATGTTAATACATCCATTTACATCTCAACATTTTTTTGCAAATGCCTTTTATTTTTAACTCAAGAATCCAAGAACCTCTAAAACAAGTGATAGTGCACCAGCAAGGCACTCCAGCTCCACTTGTCTAACCACAGATGAAAAAAGGCATTAAGCGGGGAAAATAATCATTAAAGGATCTTTTACAGTTGGCTGAGGGATTGTTATGATTGGGATGGGAGGGACATTAACTTGCACATTATTCAAAGCAAAGTATAATGATATATTTTACAAGTTAAAGAGCCTTTGCATTCTACCAAGATCATTTTCAACAATATAGCGGTAACAGCCGAGCAGTTTCAGAGTATCTTTTTATCTAAGAGTGTTGAATTTAAGCATAATTGATCACTAACATATATCAGGAGTTGCGTACAAATGCCCACCATGAAAGCAGAATCTATTCAAATATGCCAGCACTGTACAGCATACTTCTACCTGAATGACCTGCTCGGGGAGTCAGGAGCCCTTTTCCAACAGAGAAGCCTCCCTGATTTTGGTAAAAGCTCAGTGCAGCCCAGTCTGTGATAACAATCACATCATAACCTCTTTAAGGGGGTGCTGAACAAATACCATGTTTGCAGTCAGGTGACTACATTGTTAAACTCTTTGAATCCTGTGATCCAAGTTCCCCAATGCCATAAACAGAAAAGGAATATGATCACAATGAGTGGTCTTTGGCATATATAATCCTTACAGACATAACTGGGATAATTCAAACTTTACAAATCCTTCTTTTCTGGTTTAAGCATATCCAGGATTTCTCAAATGTGATTGCACATGGCCCTTTACGGTGCTCTTTTTCACTGATGTCACCCAAATATCCTGCTCATTTACTCAGGAAACCAAAGTTCAGAGACAGAAAGAAAGAAACTTGTTCAAGGTCACAGTTCTAAGAATGAGTGAAACTGGAAATTTAACTCACATTTTCTGAGACCAAAGCCATTGTTCTTTCTCCTACACTAAGTTTCCACCCTGACTGATACACAAAATTGGACTTTATCTAAGGTTAATCTAACTTTACAACCACTAGGCGAATAGGATCATCTTCCCCTATCTCTGAAGGTTGGTTCTATTTGGATTCTGTTGTGGTTGAAAGGTTTTATTACAGCTGTCCTGGGAGTTTACCCTGGTCTGAAACAACTCAAGCAAACAGCCTTATGTTCAGTTAATGAGTAAAGTTTAAAGGAGTGCTTATTACATGCAAAACTCCATTCCAGTCTCAGTGGAGAGAAAGACATACATTTATGAATGGAATCATCAATCTCACACTCATACACAAGTCACATATACAAGGGCATCAACCATGACATTGTAATAGCGTGCAGTTGGAAGCAGTTTAATAATTTTCTGTGTACCACTAGTCCTTTCCAATCCACCCAATGAGTTGTTGTAACTGCTACTTCTGAAAGCTTGGCTCTAGGCAGCCCAAAGCTTAAAAACTCTGTTTCTTTCACTTATCTTCACTAAATAAATGAAGCACTCTCCATTTACCACTCACTGCACAGTTGCTTGGTCTTTACGAATATATATATAATACATTGCATATAATATATCATATATTAATTAATAATTATTATTTTTATAATAATATATTGTGTTATATATTACATATTAAATACATATATATGTATAATTTATACATATGAAACATTAATAATATATTTCTTTCAACTCTGGATGAGTACAAAGGGTGATAGTATTCCAGCAATGTTTGTATGACCCCTCCCACATGATTCAGCTCCTTAGGTCCATCATTCTATGGTACAAGCAACTTAAGACCTATCACAGAGGGTTAAAATATAGTCTATGTTACAACCAGGAGCTTCTCTTTCTAAAAAAAGCTTTTACCTTCTCAATTTATTTCTCAAGATGGATCAACAGGTGAGAAAAAAAATTTCTAATTATGGTGATTTTGTCCATGGGAGTTAGGGAATAGGGAGGAAACTTAAACAGGCCCTGCCCTCCTTTGAACTTGGATTCGTAATGTCAATCATGCATCCTCTCTCTTAGCCCATCAGACAAGTCTTCATTTGTCTGAATTACAACTGGAAAGAGGGTTAAGTTTCTATCCAAAGTGATTCTAGGACCTATCAAATAAGGGAACATATCAGGCCCAGTACAGAGAAAAATATTTGATGGTCCCATTTTCCATACACAGGAGACAAAAAGTGACTTTCAATTATCAAAGTACCACCTTTCTATATCAAAATAAAAAACTAATGTGAAGAAGTAAGTCAAACATAGGCACTGGAGACCCAGAAGGAATAGAGGAGAAAAGAGAACTATGACCAAACTCCATATGCCTGCACAGACAAACTGTAGCGCTGCAACTCGCTATTCAAAACCTCACATCAGCATCATCCTTGATCTTTTTCAAGGCATTTTATGTATACTATCTTACTTAAACAGAATTTCTATTGCATTTTGACAGCACGGTGATATCAGAGATGTCTATATGTTAACTTTATGGAACCTGTGAATATTTTTGGTTCCACAGCAAAGAGCAATTTTGATTGCAAATGGATAAGGGAGGTTACTTTGGATTATCTAGATGGACCACAAATAATTCCGAGAATCCTCAAAAGTGAAAGACAAAGGCAGAAGAAGAAAGTCAGAGGGAGACATGATTGCTGAAAGGGATACAGTGTTGATGGCTTTGAAGAGAGCCACCAATCAAGGAATGTGGGTAGTAGGTAGAAGCTAGATGAGAAAAGGAAACAGATTAGACTCTATAGCCTCCATAAGGGAACACGGCCCTGACAGTGCCTTGATCTTGGGGAAACCCATGTCAAAATTCTGGACTAGGGACTTTAAGATAATAAACATATATGGTTTCAATACAGTACCTTTATGGTCAATTGTTACAGCCTTAATAGGAAGCTAACACAATACCCTGGAGAATTTTTTTTATACATACTCCCTATTAAGCATCTGTGTTCACACCTTCTCTCCTCTACTGCATATGTGTTCTCTGTGGGTAGTATTGCCATAATTATTCATTTGGCATCTTTCAACCCAGAAGATTTAACACAGTGTTTAATTTAAAGAGTATAACTGACATACCTCTTTCTTTTTATAGTCTGTAGTTAATATTTTAGTTTGTGAGTCAAACGTTCAGATTTTTGCATCATACTTTGGTGGTTTTGTTTTTGTTTCTGTTTTTTTTTTTTAAAGATTTTATTTATTTATTTGGTAGGCAGAGATCTCAAGTAGACAGAGAGAGAGAGGAGGAAGCAGGCTCCCTGCTGAGCAGAGAACCCGATGCGGGGCTCGATCCCAGGTCCCTGAGATCATGACCTGAGCTGAAGGTAGAGGCTTTAACCCACTGAGCCACCCAGGTGCCCCCATACTTTGGTGTTTATATATCAATTGCAGGCCACTTTCTGTGAGCTCTAAGAGGACCAAGTTCACGTTTCATTCATCTAATGCCTCGCATATAAAAGCAACTTAAAATATATTTGGCAAGGAAAGAAGGAATAAGAAAGTGAGGAAGCAAGGGAGAGAGAGAGAGTAAGCTACAACAGCTGAGACATGACCAGAAATGCTGAGATAGTAAATATTTAAGAAAGCTTAAGTTTACAAATTCACACGATGAGCAGTGCCTGCTAGTTCAGGGTAGGTGTTCTTTCCATATTTGCTTAATGACATTCTAAATTTGTTAATTTTTTGTCAAACAAACATATATCAAACTTTCAGAAGTTCAGCTGACCAGTGGATTCAGGAATACTGCATATTCTGTTATTGAATCTTTAACTCTTTACATGTGGATAATAGATTGACTGAGACTCCAAACGAACATGTATAGTCAGGCAGTAGGATGACAACACTATGAGAACTGGAAACATTTTATCTCTTCTTGTAGGGGCAATTTGCACTTTACCCTTATTTAAAATAGAGACTTGAAATCTTATGTTGGAAGTAGGAAAAATCATCACCTAGAAGTTGCCAATTTAAGCATGAAAATTCTAATATAATGTAAACCATCTGATGCCCCAAAATTATGCAAGTAATTGTTTCCTTACAACTTAAGAACTTTTAATATTATTAGCAATGACTGTGCCAAACCATTTTTAGACTTGCTTCCTGAACTCCTACCTTTTTACTCCACCACAGATGCTGATAAAATACTTCAGGTAACCTATTTTATAGGAGATAAGTGCACCAGATTGTTCCATTGCTTGAATTTTCCTGTTAGTCTCATTTCTCTTTGGGTAGTTTTTTCTTTTTCCTTTTTTCTTTTTCTTTTCTTTCTTTCTTTCTTTTTTTTTTTTTTTACAGTTTTGTTTTTAGCATATAAAACTGATTTATTCCTTTAAATCACTGATTTTTTTTTAACCAGATGATTTTATAACCAAGTTTATACTATCTGAGGTTTTTATAAAACAGAGCTGTTTATCCACTAACTACAACTATATTTTCCTTTCTTAGTGATTAAAACTTCCAGAACCGTATGCTCATTCTTGTCTAAGTTGTATCCTTTTGGGTTTTGGCCTAAGTCTTCCCTGCTGTTGGCAAACAAAAGGAAATACTTCCAATATGTAGGGCTCCCCTCTTGTGAAACCTGTAAACCCAAAGGGGACACTCACTTTTAGAGGTGGATTTAGTTTTAAATTACCTTTCCAAAGTAGGCAATTCTCCAGGCTCCCTCTCAGATTGATCTGCCAAACCGGCCACTTTGTTAGCATTAGCATGGCTTCTTGAATTTGAGAACTACAGATGGTGAAGGCATATAAACTTAGTGGTAGGAAAATCAGGGGCTTCTAGAAGGATCCCTAACGAGTATATATTATGAATGTATTCTTCAAGTGCCTCTGAGTGCAGGCACAACAGGCAACCTAAATGATTTACTAAAGGAAATCTACTGCTAGTTAGACTTGCCCATCTTAGTCTGTTCAGCAAGTTCTGAACGCTAAAAGAGAAAACATATTTCTTTCTAAGTAGGTCACAGATCTGAATACTATTAATGAGTTGAACATAAGGTATTTTCTATTAATAATTTATTTTATCACTGCAGTTCCTTCAGTCTTTTTACATCTCCATTCTAGTTTCCATTTTATTACTGTATTTACAGTATATATAAGCAAAATTATGCCTACCTTCTTTCATTTTTAAGTCACAGTTTCCTGGTTTTGCTGTCTCTTGTTCAAGCAGAACAAGCAATTGACCCTGAAAATGGTTAAATATTTATCTTCCACACAAAAATGGACAAGGAAGACTTTCTCTTCAGTAGGTTTAGTGTTCTGATTTCTCTTCCCTAAATTTTTACTATCTCATTTTATTAACTAAACAAATTGTTTGACCTCTTTTAGTCTCTATCATTTTAAAATAAGCCTAAGATTTTTCATGTATTACAAAGGAACTATGAAAATAAATGTGGTCTAGTTAATATAGATGTAATTTATATTTCCTCATAAAATCAGCACCCTCTAATGGGTACTTTGTTTTCTCAAAGTTTAAAGCCAACCACACTGGGATCTGAATATTTGCCACAGTGGACATATTTAGAGCATCATCATTTATTTAAGAAAGCTGGTAAATCTTTTTAGATGAAAGATTCTTTATTTAGTTGTGTCTCTTTATCACAAAATTTAATTGCTACTAGTAGAGAAATATGTTGTATTAGCACATTTTCAGCAGGTTAATGCTGACTGTGACCTGCATATCACTCTCCCTTGAATGGATTGCACTGGTGGAGTGGGTGGGTGTGGGAGAGGGCAGAGGGGTCAACACAGGTGTTGCACAACTATTCAAAAAACTAAATATTCCAAAATATTGTACTCCAGATACACAATCCCAGGAATCCATGGGAGAATTAAATATCTAAACCACTCAAAATACCTACAAAACAGTTTTGTGTTTCTTAAAATTAAATAAAACAGAAGCACCTTTTAGATATTGAGTAAAACATGTCCATTTTAGAAGTGTTAAGGAAGGGGCACCTGGGAGGCTCAGTGGGTTAAAGCCTCTGCCTTCGGCTCAGGTCATGATTCCAGAGTCCTCAGATCGAGCCCCACATCAGGCTCTCTGCTCAGAGGGGAGGCTGCTTTTCCTCTCTCTCTGCCTACTTGTGATCTCTGTCTACCAAATAAATCATTTTTTAAAAAAAAGGAGTGTTAAGGTATAGACATGTATATATAACAATTAATCCTCACAAAAACTGTATGAGTTAGGTACTGTTATTCCCATTTTCTTAATTTGTAGACTGGGGTACATAGGAAAAAGGTAATTGACTCAAAGTCAAAAAGTCATAACTAGTAGTCATGGAGCCTCAGTTGTTATCACATTATTTATTAGGTTGTTTTAAGAGACCAATGAAAGATATTTTATCAGTCTCAATTTTCCTTTTCACTTGGTTTATTATTTTCAGTCCCATTACTAAATTTAAAATTAACTTTGTTGCCCCAAGTGCCTAAACCTCCCCCACCTCCATCCCCATCAAGTAGCCTAAACCTCCCCACCTCCATCCCCACCAAGTAATCTTCTACAGCCTTTATGAACACATAAGCACTTTTCTTCCACAAGCCATTTTTGCAGTTCTCTCTCTTTAAGCTAATCCTGGTATCTTCAGCACTTTGTAAAGACATCTAAGTATACAAAAAGTAATAGATGGACAGGGTATGATCTCGTTTCACTTCATTGTGCCTTATGAAAAGGAACTGTTATTTTCAAATTTTGATTTAGAAACACTGTATGTACAATTGGATACATCGCATAGAAACAACTAGTAGAGCAGGTTTCCATACTTCATTCAGACTTTGGCCGTTTCCAGATCATTTTATTTTATAGTTAAGCTTACTCTCTTTAGGGTTAGACAGACAGGAGACTATTTCATGGTTTGATTTTTTTTTTAAGATTTATTTATTTATTTGAGAGAGAGAGAGAGCACGCAGGCAGGGGTAGGGGCAAGGGGAGCAGGAGAGAGAATCTCAAGCAGACTCCCTACTGAGTGCAGAGCCTACCACAGGGAAGAATCCACAAGCCTGAGATTACGTGAGCTGAAATCAAGAGCCAGATGCTTAACCGACTGAGCCACCCAGACACCCCATAGACAGACATGAATTTAAATACTCTCCTACTACTTAATAACTCTGAAATCTTATGTAACTTATTTAATCTCCCTCTAAATTCATGACCTTGCCTTTAAAATTGAGATATTTTATTTCTTATCTCTCAGATCTGCTGTGAAGATTAACTGAGATAATAGATATAAAATACTGAATTCAAAACCTAGCTTATGGTACTAATTTGATTATTATATCAAAAATACCTCAGAAGTTCCCCCAGAAAACTGACCTCCTCCTATTAGGAAGTTCACCTTTTGCATGAGATGGCATAATAGAATGTAAAGAGCACAAAGTCTGGAGCCAAATGCCTGGGTTGGAAAGACCTCTTGCCTACTTGTGAGATGGGTAATAACCTCAGACACATTGGTTAGCCACTCTAAATACTTCTCAGACTTTCTCACATAAAAGCACACAGAAATTAATGCAATTTTTTCTGGCCCACTCAGGTAAATGGAAGAAGCTGTTTGCAGCCAACGCCACGTCTCACCCTGCTGCTCGGGGAGATCAGCAGGTCGGCACAGCATTAGCCTGTTTGCATGGGCCGCCGCATGATGGTAAGTCAGATCTACCTAAGCCAAGTTCCCAATTTGTAAAAAGGCAAAAATGGTACTAAACTCCCCGGGTTTTAGAGGAGATAGAGAGATGCCTGAGAAACAGTGGACACGCTGATCAGCATAGCGTGGGTTCGCAATTATTCTGGTCTCCTACTCCCTCACCTTGCCCTCTGTGGTTTATCTATAACAAGCTACTCAAACATTTACAAGACAGCCATGCTTTTACACAACTCTTCTCCCTTACCTGCCATCCCCTCTGGGAGGAATGCTGTATCAGTTACCTGTCTCTGTGTAACAAATTACTACCAACTCAGACTTAAAAAACAGCATACATTTATTATCTCACGGTTTGTGTGGGTCAGGAGTCCTAATGCAACTTTCCTGGGTCTTCTGTGTAGGATCTCACAAGGCTGCAGTCAGGGTGTCAGTCAGCACACATTCTTATCTGGAAGTCTGGCTGGGTAAGAATTTGCTTCCAAGTTCACTCACAATGTCAGTCCAGGCCAGGCCATCAAATTGTCTAGGCAATACCAGGGCAGTTAAAAAGTCTTATTCATGTGAACAGACCTGCCACACTTGGTCATCCCTTTTCTCTGTCCCTTTTCCTCTACACTCCAAGATGGCAGATAACAAGCTAGATACATGACCTTCTATCAATGCTGTGTCTTCCCAAGTTATTAAAGACAAATCCCAACCACTGATAGAAGGTCAGGAAAGAGAGACTCTGGACTCCTAAATTCTTTGCACAGGGACTGAGCCCCTCCTCTCCTCCTAAATTCACCTGCCATGCACACAGGAGGGGAAGGCCTTAAGCCTCACATAGTACACATTACCAGACAGAATAGCTACCACCCCAATAAAATGAGCACAAGGGAAAATGACCAAATATAAAAGGAGTACAAGGCTCATGGAGAAAAGACAAACTGAATGAACCATCTGAACACTGGAATTTAAAATGAGTATGAACCTTGAGGAGATTAGGGAAAATATTATGAATACAAGCAAGAAAAAGAAATCTTTTTAAAAAAAAATTGTAGAGGGACACCTGTGTGGCTCAGTGGGTTAAGCCGCTGCCTTCGGCTCGGGTCATGATTCCAGGGTCCTGGGATCAAGTTCAGCATCAGGCTCCTTGCTCAGCAGGGAGCCTGCTTCTCTCGCTGCCTCTGCCTGCCTCTCTGCCTGCTTGTGTGTACTCTCTCTCTCTCCGGCAAATAAATAAAATCTTTAAAAAAAAATGTTGTGGAAATGATGAATATAGGAGTTGATAAAAGAAGATAACTGATTAATAGATATATAAACTGAAAATTAAAAGAAAATGAAAGCTGAAGGAAAAATAAAAAGGAAAGCTGTAAATTAAAGCTAAAATATATGGAAAAGAGAACACAAAATGACAATATTCAGACCTCAGAAGTTCTGCCCTATTAAGGCCCATGTTTAGAACACTCTTGCTAGAAAGCTCAAGTAAAATAAAAGAATGATGTTATAAAGTTTCCGTATTCCCAAAATAACAATAATCATAAAAGCAAAAAAAAAAAAAAATCAAAGAACAGTGGGATATGTGGTCATGTTATGCCTCCCTAACACCATATACAAACCTCTATCATAGGACTTCCATTATGTTTTTATATCATCTGTTCATGTACATGTCTCCTTTGGCAGTCAGTAATATCTCTTAGAAGAACCAGGATAGGCATATTTTACCTCTATCTTCTAACATTTCCCCAAAGGTATTACGATCTATCACAAATCCTGGCATATAATGGGCATTTTCTATGTACTGGTTAAATGCAGCAGAATTGGTTTTCGCCGGCCTCCTCAATCGTATTGCTCTTTTTCTTGAACTCTTATGGCCTTTGGGTTTTCAGATCTCGGGATTTAGTTGACTTCAGATAGCTATTTTTTTTTTTTAATCTGTCTGTCTGTCCTGCAATTCGTCCTAAGACTGCCTCATTCTTGGACCAGTCCGCTTCATCTTCTGTCCTATTACATTGTCTGAAGACAATAAATAGGTGCATGAGAGATACAACCCAGACTGCCATCCTGTTTTTAGGTGCCCACATGCTGGCACTGACATTTAGAAAAGGCTTAATTAGGAGACTTGATAGAGGAAAGAATGAAAGGAATGAGAGAAACACTATCAGACATCCTATACAAAGTACTGTGTGTAGGGGAAATGGGGACATGCCTGAGGAATAAATAAAGCAGCCCCCCCTTATGTGGACTTATCCACAAAGGGAACATACCTGCATACCCTAAAGAAACGTTGGGGACAAATTGGGTAAAAGTTAGCTTATTTTTTTTTTTAATTTTCTTGCCTTGCTTTTAAAATTTTCAATAATTTACCTTGCTGTTGATTAGGAGATAGATGTAGAATTATCTCTGCAGTTAACTTTGTGTTTGAAGTTCTTACCTTACAACCATCCTTCTAAGCCAATTAAGCATACCTTTATCATGCCTCCTGGTGGGGTTATTCAGTATGTGCTAAATGGTTTAATTAAAATCTGTCCTCTTTCCCTAATGCCCATTTGGAGGAATACCTTTCTCAAAATAGCAATTAAATATATAACAATCCATTACTTGGGAAGAAAAAAGAATCACCAATTGTCCCCTAAAGATAAACAAGCTGACTTTCAATTATCTCATTTTAAATCCTACTTTGCAAATATGTAATGGCATTTTTCTTTCTCTTTCTAACTGTATTGGCTAAAGTGACCCCCCAGCTGGGAATTTTGGTGTGTTATAATAGGAATTGTCTTGTGACAATCATTAGAGTGGACAGGGAAATATATAGTGACAAACACAGTGATGTTGCCAATAGGAAAGATCAATGATATGCATGGTCAGGAGAGAGTAGGTTTACAGATGAGCACTAAGTAAGTCTACATTAGACAATCTCTTTGTGAATGACATTCAAAATCCTTACATATTATTATTATAATTTTATTATATTATAATTATAATATATGAAATATTATTATTCCCCTTTTATAACAGATGATAATCAAGCTTTAAGTGGTTTCCTAAGTGGTCAGCTACTAAGTAATGCGGCAGAATTTGAACCCAAGTTTGTGTGATTCAGAATCCATGTGCTCTATAAATACTTCCTCCTTCCTTTCCACAAGAGATCAACAGAAGCTTCAAGTATCTAATATGAATCCAACAAGCCAGGTATGTGTTACACATTACAACCCTGGCTGAACTTTACCTTACTTTCTCTTCCAAAGATCTGAATTTAAGTCTCTACCCTTTCACAAACTAGGAATGTGACTTCAGGCAAGCAACAGCACCACTCTGGACCTCAGATTGAGTGGAATCTTCCTACTTTTACATTGTAAGATTCCTCCTCCAGGAAAGGGCACAACAGTGAGAATGTGCCTTTGGATGCTTACAGGAATTAATGATATGTCAAAGACTAGTGGTACATAGAGTCATAAGCTAGAAGATGGACCTTAACCTAAGGGACAAAAGAGGTGAGACAATATGGTTGAAGTAAAGTACTGAGGTATCCAATCCTTACATTGTTGTAAGGATTTTTAGCCAAATTCTTAGCTCTCCTTCCTTAAACCAGGTCTTGACACAAGATGGTTTGATATGCTTTGCAAAGTTTACTATATACACACTTCTAGTGGTGCTCCCCAATCATGTCTAATGTGGACTGGCAGAGCAGCACCAGTGAATCCCAAATAGCTAACCACTTCTGCTAGATCCCTTATGTAAGGCATAGAAGACTTAATTCTCCAAGGCTGGACGCTCATGAATTTTCTGCCAACAATAAATTCACTGTAAATGAAAAGAAAACATTAAATTTTAAACCTATGAATATCTTTAAATGGCTATGATACACACCAGAATTGAGTTGTCTTTGTACTTACTAAGTCTGTTCATTGATTGAAAATCATTTGAAAATGGTATTCTAAATTCAATGATTAATTTACAATTGTTCTGGGAATCTCTACTTTTGGCCATTTCTTCTGTAGCTAATAAAGCAATCCTTGAATATAGGAGTCTAGAATTCTCTCCACGCAGGAAGCAAAAGCTCAGACTTGCTGGTGCAGGTTATACTGAGCTCCTGGAAATGCATTTTTTAACAGGCTGGTTTACAAAGGGAATTGCTGTTAATCCTAGTGCACATTAGTTTTCCCAAAATAACATCGTTTAAATCAAGAATCAGGAACATAATGAAAAACAGAGAGAAGGGATATAGAGGATGCTGCTTAGGGACCTGTCTTGAACAACATATATTTACTGATACAGAGTACAACTGATGTGGATTTTCTTTGAGTTAGAGACTGAATTTACAAACGCACAAGGTGCACAAGGAAGAAAACATAACAAGGAATCCACTTGAAAAGATTATCTGAACAAGTTCACTCCATGTAACAGCAAAATGGAAAAGAAGACAGTATTTGAAGTGGTAGGTATGATTCAGCCAGGATCATATAGAATCCTCTCAGAAAACCAAATGAAAGGAATCTTCCATATAATAAACACAGCTCCTCTCACTCAACTCTGCTGCCATGGGCACATCAAGGTGATAGAATCTCTCTTGCCAAAGTTCCACTTACTTTTTCATCTTTCTTTTTCCTTTCTGCCATTTTTGGCACTAGCTCACAGGCTTCAACCCTGTCCTATGGCCCGTGTCAGGGTCATACAACTGTGTTGGAACCAGAGTATTGGTTAGAGCTGCTCTTTCTTTGTTGGAGCACTAATTAGTTCCCTCCAATGATACTGAACTACCTTTTCCTTGCCGCCAACCACTAGCTTCTCTGCACGAACGTACCACAGGGAGGAGAGTGGCGATTAGAAATCAGATAATCATCCTAAGAAAGGATGGCACTCATTACATACTTTAACACCCTCCTCATTCTAAATAGTTAATTATGGATTTCAAGCATTAAAGAAAGAGGCTCACAGCCTGTACAGAAACTCTCATGAAGAGATTGTTTTCAGAAAAGTGCCAAAAGTGTCTCATCTTCTCCCATAAAAGCCAGAGAAGATGAAGACAGTCCAGCTGCTCGGCAAGGATTGCTCAGCCTTTATGGGCTCCCAGAAGCTTCCATGCAACATAAAGAAATTCATATTTTTATTGCCTCGTATTCTCTCAGCATGAAGAAGAATTTACATTCCTTAATTGGATTTCTTTCTCTCGGCATGAGAAATTGCAACTATCTCACTAGACTCTACTGCTTAGCAGCCCCCAAGAAGCAGCTGTATAACTTATTTATAAGGCAGGGTGTAGGGCAAAGTTTTACAGTAAAGTCCAAGGACTACTTATAGGAGGATTGCCTAAAATGCACCGTAAAAACGTAGTTCCTAAGCTACACTCCAGCGCTAAAGAATCAGGCTCTCTAGGGATGGGACTCAGGAATCTGCATTTTAAAAGTTCTGTATGCTTTTTATTTATGCAGAAATTTGAGAATTACCAATTTAACAGAAGTTATAAGGATTTGGGAACCCATCTGGGAAACACTTCAACTGTTTTTGTCTTGTTTTTTGCTCTTTGTGGATTGAACAGTATGAAATGGTAACCAGTGCCACGCCCTTTTAAGTTCTACAGGTATGCTATTTGGAAAAGATGAGCCTGGAATTCATGCAGTTAGAATAATCCTGAGTGCTTTTATCCAAAAAGGAAGCTTGAGGAGACTTTTAAGCCCATACCTCTATATTACAGACACATCCAGTATCATCTCTGCAACTGGGAACTCTGTAGCCACAAACTTGTGCCTTAAGAATATTTTCTAGAATGAGACTGCTCCATTTCAAAGTGCCAGGGAAGATGGACATTATTGTTTAGGATCTGTCACTTATCACAGTTCTAGGGTCTAGTGATGGGACCAAAGCTTGGCTGCCTGTTTAGTAGTTCAGCGTAACACCTATATTGATTAAAGAACTTCCACTGGTAGTTGCGAAGATATAATGGACTAATCTAACCATAATTTTTGCTCTACATGCTGATTAGGTACATATAACCATATGAAATAACTATATGGTTCTTTTTTTTTTTTTTAAGATTCCATTAATTTATTTGAGAGTGAGAGAGAGAGTGAGTGGGAGGGAGAGGGGGAGAGAATCTGAAGCTGACTCCATGCTGAGCTCAGAGCCCAATGTGGGGCTCAATCTCATGACAGTGAGATCATGACCCAAGCCGAAACCAAGAGTTGAATGTTCAACTGACTAAGACACCCAGGCACCCCTGAAATAGTTATATATTCTTGAAAGTATTAAATTACTGACGTGGAAACTCCTAGCTCTTCCTAATTACTAGATGCCTCAGATTCTACAGGGAACTAAGCTGAACGGGGGGGGGGGGGATGAAGGAAATGTGCCGACACTTCTACACATTATTCCATGTGTTAGATATTCTACATGGATTATTGCAATTAATTCTAACCCTATAGGATGTATACTATCTCCATATTCCATATGATGAAGCAGAGAGATTATACAAATGAACTCATTTTTCCTGACACATTTTTATATGTGACCAAAATAAAATTTAACCTCAAAGCTGGCTGACTGGCTCCAAAGAATGTGCTTTCTTTAAACAGAAATGAAAAAAGGGGATTACCAGAAAAGAGGGGTGGAAAGAAGCAGAGAGGTAGATATCAGGAGAGAAAAAAACTCAAAGGAGTTTCCATGATAGGCTTTACTAAAATTGGGAAGATCATTGCAATGAGCCAAAATGCAGAGAATGGGAGCTACATTATATATTCCAGAAGCAAGGCAGTTTTCCTACAAGAAGTATTTTGGGGCACCTGGTGGCTCAGTTGGTTGAGTGTCTGATTCTTGATTTCAGCTAAGGTCATGATCTCAGAGTCCTGGGATCAAGCCCTCAGTCAGGCTCAGTGTTGAGCATAGAGCCTGCTTGGGATTCTTTCTCTCCCTCTGACCCATCCCCACCCCCCTCACCACTCATGCTCACTCATTCTCTCCAAAAAAAAAAAAAAAAAAAAGTACATTGTAATGGTGTCCATAAGAATCTGCTCTCCTTTCAAAAGAGTACAGCCCTGGAATTCCATTCTGGCATGAACCAAGAGAACTACAGTGACTTATCAGAATGCCTTTATCCATTAGTATAACAGAAAGAGAACAAAACTATCCACCAACTATCCATTTTGCAAACACAGCGCCAAGTGTTTTGCAACAAAGTTCTTTTTCTACCCACAGTGTCAACTGGAGACAATTTGGCTCCTATCACAACATTGTCACTAAATGCTTTCAGTGAAACAATTTTTCTTTCGCTTGGCCAAATATAGTTACAGTGTGTAAAAAGTAGAATTTCCTTTAAAATGTAAGTCTCCAATAGCTGGAATCTTTATATTTAGACATTTTCATTATGAAGTGTCAATGATTCTAAGGCTAGCAATGAGCCTGTTGAGATTTTTTTTTAAAGAAAGATGAGAAGTCCAAAGGCTTCGTATTTTAATAAAGTATAGTTCTTTCAAATTTTTCATTTAGGATTTTGGGAAGTGGGGTAGAATAGTGGCAACTAACAAGAAAAGATGGGTGGTAGCTGAATAAGTCTTAGCCAGAAAGTTACCTTCCTAAATTTCGACTATTTTATAAAATGATAGTAATATTTGTTTAAAGGCCAGATCTTTCATCTTAAGAACCTTCATGGTATATATGACCAAAGTTTTTATATCGAAACTCTCAACTCAATAATAATGAAATGGGAGTCACCAATAGTATTAAGCTATAGTGGCAACTAACAAGAAAAGATGGGTGGTAGCTGGATAAGTCTTAGCCAGAAAGTTACCTACCTAAAATTCGACTATTTTATAAAATGCTAGTAATATTTGTTTAAAGGCCAGATCTTTCATCCTAAGAACCTTCATGGTATATATGACCAAAGTTTTTATATCAAAATTCTCAACTCAATAATAATGAAATGGGAGTCACCAATAGTATTAAGCTCAGAATTGGGTATTCCAAAAAGAGTCAAATCTAATGTAGTACGTCAAGCCCAAGGACAGCAAGTCCACAAAAACCACTGTTTGGGTGCTAAATGATTGCACAACTGATTATTCAGGAACTAATTTATAAACAAGCATTGTCCTTCTACTACAGTGGGCTATTTCTGAGTTCTCTGTATTCCTAAAACTCTTCTTTGTTGCATTATTGGCTACATCAGAGAGGCAAAATGGAGAAATGAGGAAGTCAGGAGAACAAGGAATCCATTACCTCATACTCCAAAAGCATGACTGCTCACTTATATATGGGATTTCCATAGGATTTTTCATAAAGGGCTTCTACCAGATGGAAGGGTGAGAACGGGTTAACAGGATCAATGTTTAACATTCTCTATAGTACAGCTGGATTAACACCTTCATGTCAATCTACAATATTTTAGTCACCTCATACCAACATCCTGGGTCATTTCTGTCCATTTGATTCATGCATTATTACTAAGCAGCCATCTCTTCCTTAGAGCATCCACTTCTGCTCCCTCTCCCCACACATTTGTATTCAATATTTTATATGAGAGAATATATTCCTACAAGTGCATCCTAAAGTCAAATAGAACTACTCCATATTCTTTGCCCTGTAAGAATACATTCCTATCAAAGTACTTTTAAAAGACAGCCTGAAGAGAAAAACTGGAGAATGATATAATGAAGAAATTCACATAAAAACATAAACAGGCAGGGGCACCTGGGTGGCTCAGTGGGTTAAGCCGCTGCCTTCGGCTCAGGTCATGATCTCAGGGTCCTGGGATCGAGTCCCACGTCGGGTTCTCTGCTCAGCGTGGAGCCTGCTTCTCTCTCTCTCTCTCTCTCTCTGCCTGCCTCTCCACCTACTTGTGATCTCTCTCTGTCAAATAAATAAATAAAAATCTAAAAAAAAAAAAAAACATAAACAGGCAATATATTTGAATAAATATATTTGTGAGTAACAAAAAACCTAATTAGAAACTATAATGTAGTATCAATTATTAACCTATCAAATCAACAAGCAGTAGCAAATGAAACTGAAAACATCAATTTTATTACAGAAAATAAATACTCTGGAGGACAACGTTTAGCAAGAAAGCTTAGGTAGACTTCTTTCATTTACACATAATGCTGGACAAGGACATGTATATCCATTTTCCAGGTAAAATCTTGTTCACTACAGCCAGCTGTCTCCCAACACAAAAGGAATGGAACTAATCTGAGCATGTCTAATTCCTTCTCTCCAAATTTATCTATCAGTCATTCCACCACTCCAGGTGGATGATAAATAAAGGGGCAGAGAGAAGCAAGTTGGGTAACACATAAAAAGCTGTGTTCACTTGAAAAGGAGTATCAGGATCTGGGGCAAGAATTCCACCCTTCCCCCAAAACAAAATCCCCATACACAAGAATTTCTCTAGTTGGTCTATCGCGGTTTTTGAAAATCCACTAGAAGGGGTTCATTCATTTAAATTAAGATGCCTTAGATCGAGTTTCTTTTTCATATAAATGACCCTAGAATTCAAAGCAACAAACACTAACTTCTAAAGTCCTTACCATATTAGCAGAGATTAGAGCAGCCCTGAGGAAGAGAGGGATAAGACAGGGCAATATAAAAGTGACTAGATTACTGATTAAGACCAGATAAAGTATTATAATAAATGGATCACTGGGCTGAGTCAGAAGCCCTAGCTACAGTATTGATAGTTTGCTTAACATATGTTAACTCGGCTATAAAGACTGGAAGGCTTACTGTATTGAGATCTAGGGTTCTCTCCAATACTAACCACCAATTTTAGGGTACCTGGAAATAAATACAGAAATGGAACTGTGGTTTAAGTTGCTGGGGCTGAGAGTAGAGAGAGAAACCTAACAGGAATGTGTAGCATGATCAGACACACGTAACCTCTCTTCCATTTCCTTAGACAGTCCCAAGATGTCAAGATTTGTTTCTGTTGTGCTTCACCTATCAGTATAAAAATAATTTGAAAGAAGTGAACTGTCTTCATCTATTTTTTTGAGTGGGGGAGGGGCATAGAGAGAGGGGGAAATAGTATCTTAAGCAGGCACTGCACCTAGCATAGAGCCGGGTGTGGGGTTCAATCTCCTGACCCTGAGATCATGACCTGAGTTGAAATCAGAAGTCCAACACTCAACCACCTGAGCCACCCAGGCACCCCATCTTCATCTATTTATTTTGGATGGGCCTTCACAACTTACCTTCTTGTCACCAAAAGCATAAAGCCTAGAGAAAATTCAGGTAAAAATCTTTATAGATGTACATACTAAATATTTTTACAGATATATATGTTCTACTCTTAAGCCAGGGTCAGGGCAGAATTCTCTTTGGTCTCTCTTCACTTGGAGAAACAAAAAAGGGGCGCCTGGGTGGCTCAGTGGGTTAAAGCCTCTGCCTTCTGCTCAGGTCATGATCCCAGGATGCTGGAATCGAGCCCCGCACCAGGCTCTCTGCTCGACAGATAGCCTGCTTCCCTCTCTCTCTCTGCCAGCTTCTCTGCCTATTTGTGATCTCTGTCTGTCAAATAAATAAATAAAATCTTAAAAAAAAAAAAAAAGGATGAAAAGACCAAGAGAGCAGCCTGTGATGGAGGGTGCATTATAAGCTGAAATCTGAATCACTATAATTACACACAGTTCATAAGTGCAAACGGTACCTACCCATTTCTTGGCAGATTAAAAAGCCAAGTGATGAGAAATATTGCTGAGCTAAACATGCCTGTTTAATAAGCCACTCAAATCAACACTACTGTTATCCCCTGACACACACACACAAATTGTATCTGTAAGTCTAATAAGATCTCATTTGTTTTACCTGAAGTTCCTATGAACCACCTGGTGCCTCTCTTTACACTTCTTATTCTCTATTAACTTGTGCTTGGTAGAAATGAAGGCTTTTAATATGATCATTCTTTCCACTAGCTTTAAATTATTAGGTCAATGCATGTATTTGGAGCCAGCAGGCCAATATGAAACTATTAGAAAAAAATGTAAAATTTAGACTATAAATCTAAAATTTAGACTCTGATTTTTTTGTAAAGACAGCTTCTTGGAAATACTATACAATGCTAAGTTATATTCACAAAACCTATTTCCAGATCCAGATTTTTGATGCATTTCTGATCACTAAATCTATAAACTTTCCAGCATGTCAATATCACTACATGCCAATATAAAATCTCTCCTTAGCATTAAGTTTAATGACATTTCTGCTGAAAAATAACAACAAAGCTGAACAGGAAAATGCAATGAATATTGTCAAACTAAAAATAATACTGCTCCAGATAAGTTTAGTAATTAGGAAAAGAATCTAAGAAATTTCTTACGATACAAATTTTGTGGCCCTTTATTACTAAGTGAAGGAGAAAATTAGTTGCCAACTATTTGATGAGAAAGCCTTAAATTAGTTCAATTTTAGATACCTTACTAGAAAGCCAAGTTCTTAAGGAAATCAGCCATGCTAAGGAAAACCCACAAAGGGAAAGGTTTGTAAGCCAAACAAAGAAAAGCTGGGCCTATCACAGGCTTAATTATCATACCTCTATGGAGAATTGCTCACCGGTAACAAAATATGACAAAATATTCCCCGATTCTGATGATGAATGAGCAGGGAAAGAAAAACAGCCCATCATCAAGTGTAATTGTCAAGTCAACAAAGTTTGACTTCATACTCTCTATTCTGTTCTTTATGTTTTTTCATCCTGTGTTGTCCTCTCTCATCTGGGATTTTGGATATCCTGTAACCCCCTCTGCTCTTCCATAGAACCTTGATAATCAGGAAGAAACAGACATAACTAGCTACAGGCTTATATTGGGCATCTTCTCTAGTCCCACATGTCACTGGACCATCTTCTGTAACTTCCTTGCCTTACTGCCTTCCAGAATATGACTTGATCTGCAGGGAGCTCATTGCTTCCCAAGATTGCTCATTTCTGATTTAGATAAAACTAGTATATTTCTTTTTAAAAAGTTATTCCTTGGGTTAAACTAAAATCTTGTCCTTTTATTTTCTTCCCATAGTTTCCAGTTCTGCTGCCTATGTTCTACATGACAGCCCTTTTAAAATATTAAAGGTCAGCTTTCCTATGTTTCTGAGTTATTTTCCTTTTCTCCACAACAAATATTAGCAGTTCTCTATACCATTTTTCATACAAGATACTGCTTGTTGTTATTGAGACATGCTGTGGTTTCTACCCCAGGGCAGAGAAACTACTCAAATTTGAGATGGTGAAAGATCTTCAATTGACTATGGGGTGGTAAGGGTAAATGGGTGGGAGAAATCCGGTTGATATAATAATCTTGAAGAAACATTAATGTAAGAACATGAGGGCAAAGAAGATATTCTTAGACAGTTCTCATTAGACTCCATATGGATATTTTGCTCTGGGGGGGGGGCAGTATTTAAAAGCAGAGACTGTGGTCGAAACATCTGGCTTCAACTGCTGGCCCCACAACAGCATGCTTGCGTGATGCCAGCACTGCCACCTCGAAATATCATTATCTGAAAAGTGGGAATACAATAGTTAATTTGAACTTAAATGAAATAAGGCATGTAAATTTGCCCAATGGTGAGCTTAGAGTAGCTCAATAAATATTGGTTTGTGCTTTAAAATTTTCATTAGACCAAAATTAATAGCTTTCCAGTGCAGACGAACAGATTAATAAATGAAAAACAACAACAACAACAACAAAAAACCTACTGATTTCATCATTTCGATTGGGAAGAGAACTTAATACCTAGACTATTAATGAATATTAGAATTTTGGGCTAATTAACTCAACAATTATGAGTATCTTTGGGAAGCCTGGAAAAGATGACTTTAAACATGATTTTTGAGGTAGTGGCTGTCAAAGATGAGGTCACAAGTTAATAGTGGTAAAACAAATACTATTTTATTGAAACAAAATTGTTAGAATGCATTATGAGTGGTGGGTACTGATGGTTGAAATGTGAAAACCTCAAGTTTGCTCACTGAAATTGCCAATAGCACCCAAGTTTAAGTATATATACACATATATTTAACATAGGTTTCTATTTAATGTAGAAATAATATTAAATATATATAACATATAAAAGAAAATAATACATATATAAATGTATATATAACCATTAACAGGTTAAAAATTTTTTAAATGGAAAAAATGAAAGAATTGGGTGTTGTAACTTTTAACATTTTCTTTATGGAATGGCAAGTTATCCGCACCTTCTGTTTTATTTTGCTGTAAGTACCATATTAGATCCATCTAAGCTATCTTTATATTCATTGTTGACAAGGATTCTAAGAAAAATGGCCCTTTCCCTATTTACAGGATATGGAAGATATCAAAAGTGACTTTACCAAGGAAAAAAGGAGACAACAGAGTACTTGATAAGGAACCTTGAGTTCTAGGCATCCCTGCAAACTGTCCATTAATCTTACCAGACTATGTTGTGTGTTCTCTTTCTTTATGGAAAAGACTACTTGAAAAATTACAGATCCAGAAGTCTGCTCAGTGGGATGAGGCAGACAATCAGTGTTAAGACTTCCTGGGAGCTATAAAAACAGAACAAAGTACAGATGAGAAGCTAATTTTAGGTACCAAGGGTATACATGATTTTAGTTGTCTCTCTTATAAGTAGGGCATTTTTTCTCACTTTATGTTCTACTTCTGTTTGAAATCTTGATTACAGTAATATTAGGCAGTATTTTCAATTATCTTTCTATTAAAAGCTCTACAATTACTAAAATTGGAATCATGAGCATTGTTCAACATATCACTCTTGCAGAATGATCTGAAGATGCTGGCTATTTGGAAGGTAAGTGGTTTCATTTACATAGCAGATTTCCAGGCTACATAATTACTCTAGTACAAAAAGCAAACTAGAAATATTTGGGGGTATAAACCTCCTAGTTACCAGATGATCATCTGAAAAACATCTGAAAAACAATCTGAGGGGTTTGAAGTGGCGGGGGGGTGGGAGGTTGGGGTACCAGGTGATGGGTATTATAGAGGGCACGGATTGCATGGAGCACTGGGTGTGGTGAAAAAATAATGAATACTGTTTTTCTGAAAATAAATAAATTGAAAAAAAAATAAAGTATTAAAAATATGAAAAAAAAAAAAAAAAAAGAAAAAGAAACTATGTGGCTCAGGGCACCTAGGTGGCTCAGTGGGTTAAGGCCTCTGCCTTTGGCTCAGGTAATAATCCCAGAGTCCTGGGATTGAGCCCTACATCGGGCTCTCTGCTTAGCAAGAAGCCTGCTTCCTCCTCTCTCTGCCTGCCTCTGCCTGCTTGTGATTTCTGTCTGTCAAATAAATAAATAAAATCTTAAAAAAAAAAAAAAAAAAGAGAAGAAACTACATGGCTCTTGTTCATCTAAATGCTGGCCTGAGAGAAATCATTTCTTTCACTTCTTTAAAAAAAAAAATCCCTCTCCACTTAACTGAAATAGTCACACGTAAACCCTAGATGAACTATAAGCAAACACTTTCTGTGGATTTGCCATGTACCAGGTACCATGCAATGTGCTTTACCTAAATCATCCATTTCATCCTCTCAACAACCATGGAGTATAACTCAAATGAAGAACAATGACTAAGATTAAGTGCAATTGAATCTCAAAACAGACTTGCAATTTACCCAATCTATAATAGGTTTCAGTAATCTCACATTAAAAACTAAAAACACATTAGGGGCGCCTGGGTGGCTCAGTGGGTTAAGCCGCTGCCTTCGGCTCAGGTCATGATCTCAGGGTCCTGGGATCGAGTCCCGCATCGGGCTCTCTGCTCAGCAGGGGCCTGCTTCCCTTCCTCTCTCTCTGCCTGCCTCTCTGCCTACTGTGGTCTCTCTCTGTCAAATAAATGAATAAAATCTTAAAAAAAAACAAACTAAAAACACATTAAAAACTAAGGTAATTTTGAAAAAAGAGAGAGATGGTTTTAAGCAATATGTAATCTGGATTCCATTAATTTAATTAATTCATTCAATTGCTATTTTTTGAACAAGAATTTCAAGTCCTTCCTTAGAATACCAGTTATCCTGGAGCTGAGGTTGTAACTTATTCACACTTAATATTTTGGGATCTAGCATCTTTTTCTGTTTCATTTTCTGGTTTATAGCTTCTGCTTTTGAACTTTTTGTTACTGCTTTGAGTGTTTACTCTTGTTTTTGCATTTGACAGTTACAGATTTCCTTGTAAATCCCCTCAATTGTGTTTAGTTTTCTGCCCCAGCCAAACAGGCAAGCACCCAGCAACAAAGTCCCTAATGTAGGAAGTGTGATTAAGAAAAGGACATGGGTAAAGACAAACTCTTTATGATCTGATCCATCTAGCTATGAATGGGAGATCTGAGCCATTTACATTTGTTTGAGATTACAGTGTGAAAATCAAACTTTCCCAAAGAAAATTAAAATTAAAAAAAAAAAATGCTGCTGTGTTCCACGAAAATCAAACTTTCCCAAAGGAAATTAAAATAAAAAAAAAAAAAATGCTACCGTGTTCCACCTCACCCCAACTGCTGATGACTGTTATTCATCAGTTATTCATAGTTATTCCTGTTAATTCTCTGCACCTTGATCATGCTTACTATATAACTTGGGGTGGAAAATCTACCAGATTAGAAGACAACCACATGCATTGTGCATTGGGACAAGCATGTAAGTAACTGTCTGACCACTGGTCCATGATGTGAATATGGTGTTCCCTTCTCTCACCTTAAATTCCTTGAAATTATGCATTACACTCCTGCCCACTGCTTCATCTCAGTGTGAAATAACTTAACTGGAAAAGAGAATCTAGTAATAATCAAGCATCTGCAGGTCAGTGGCTTAGCAGCAGAAATAACGTACAAACTGTTGATAGTAAGTCTGGGTTCCTGAGCTGTGAAGTTAATTTTTTAATAACATTTCTAGTCAAATGGCAATGGGGTTCCTGCTTTTGCAATCTCTGTTTCATTTGAAAACAACAGTGAAGCTTTCCGTTAAATCAAGTAAATATTAAAAAGGCATTTACTGTATGTACTTTGGTATGGTTACCAAAAATAAAAGCTAATATTAATTTAGTATATTACCTTCCTGGTAACATATTAAGAACTTTACATGTATTATCACAGATGAGGAAGATACTCTTTAGAGAGGTTACGTAAGTCACCAAAGTAATATAGCTGGCAAGTGACAGAACCAGTATTTGAACACAGAACAGTTTCTCTTCGGGATCTGGTTCCTTAACAGCTACTCTAATACAGTTTTCCTAAAGAACAGCAACCACTAAGGTTCTGTTCTCTGCCTAAAAGCTCATTTTCAATGAAAGAGATGGATAGATACAGACACACAGAACCAAGCAAAACATTAATGAAGATAGCAAATCATAGATGCAAACAAACTGTAAAACAAAACAAAGCAAAGCATAATACAAAACACATGAAAGAAGAAAGAATTCCTAATAGGAGAGCTGTATCCATTCTGCCTTACATGGGGCCAGAAGGACTTGTTCCATATGCTCGTAGCTCCCCTTTACATTTTTAAGCTATTTGTTTTCCTCCATCTTGTATAACCCCCCGTCTAGGATACATGCTGCTGATTATCTCTTGGGATTTTTTTTTCCTTCTAAAAAAGAGATATATTGATGTTTTATTTTGGCACATGCCTACCTGGAATGGAAACTAAATTTCAATGTGAGTCAATTCTGACTTAATGACATTTAAATAGTAGTGTGTGTATTTCCAACTTAAAGAAAGTTGTCTTAATTAGAGTAGTATGCCCCTTCACCCTCCTCCCTCTCGTAAGCTAGGAAGTGGATGGAGCTGGATCAGTGTCTGAGACCATGAAGTAAGCTTGGGAGTGGAGGGTGCATGGGGAGAGCTGTAAGATCTATGAAGTCTGACACAATGGATTGCCCTACTTTCCCTAGAATGTTGACCTCTAAAATTTTACTTAAAAATTATTACTTCACCATAATAATCAAAATCTTGTACTTTCGGCTTTCTGATTCTAAACCAAATTCAAGCCAATCTACCTTCCTTATTTGAAGTTCATGAAATCAGGTTTTATTGTTTGTTTTTGTTTTTTTTAAAGATTTTTATTTATTTATTGGACAGAGAACACAAGCAGGCAGAGAGGCAGGCAGAGAGAGAGGAAGAAACAGGCTCCCCGCTGAGCAGAGAGCCTGATGCGGGGCTCGATTCCAGGACCCTGGGATCATGACCTGGGCTGAAGGCAGAGGCTTTAACCCACTGATCCACCCAGGTGCCCTGAAATCAGGGTTTATTAGCTCATCATTCTTCAGTGCTATCAACTGTTAAGCTTCTTATTAGTTCCTCGTATTTATTAAGAACATTGTATTTGGCTTTCATACTTTCCCTCCACCCTAACTCTCTTCACCATCATATATAATTTCAGTGTTCCTAGACTTGATCTCCTTGGGTAAAACCCTATTACCTACACTATACTTAAACACTACCTACCTATCTTTCTTTCCTAGAACTGTCCTGTGAGAAGGGCTGGGAACAGCAGTAAACACTAACAATGAACAAAACTGGATCCTAGGTCTTGATTTCCTAATAGCATTTCCCAGCAAAAGAAATAAGTATCCATGGGTATATGGCAAATTTCAGAGCTGTATGAGATAACACGGACTTCTTATATCTTTTTATGCCAGAAAGCAAAGAAGTGCTCAAAGAACAATGAGGGCATGTCAAAAGGGCTTTGAAGCCAACTTCAATGGGCATCCCACTGTTAAATGTCCCTTTGTTAGTATCAAAATATAGTCAATCTTCATTATTCACAGATCCCATATTTGCAAATCTGCCTGCTCCCTAAAATTTATCTGTATCCCCCAAAACTATATTCATTGCATTTTCACAGTCACTCACAGGAATACAAAGAACAGCGTAAATTTTGTGTTGTTTGACGTGTATGTTCCGAGTTGAGGTCAGACATAACATCCCACGTTCTTGTTTGAGCTCTCATACTATAAAAAAGTATCCTTTCACAATGTATTTAATGCTGTGTTTTAATGTTTAATGATTCTCAATTTTATGCTTTTTGTTGATGAATATACTATTTAAAATGATCCCCAAGCATAGTCCTGAAGTGCTGGCTAGGGTTCCCTGACACAAGAAAGCTGAAAAGGGCCTTTAAGAAGAAAACAGTGTTAGATAAGTTTTGGTAAGGCATGAGTTATAGCACTGTTGGGGGTGAGTTCAATGTTAATGAGCCAACAAAATATATTAACTAAGTTCCCTTTAAACAAAAGCACACACACACGCACACACACAAAGATTATTTATTGATCAGTGAATTAAAATGTTCTAACCAGAGGCTCACAGGAGCCTAGCCTGTATTTTCCCTAGGGGAAATGCTTGAATATTTGCAATTCAGTGTTCATGGCAACTTTATGAAACACAGAACTAATCACAAAGATTGAGAATCGACAGTAAATAACAAAGCAACAGATTGTAACCTATTGAATAAAACGGGAACCCAGGAAATCCATGAAAATATATTTAATTAATTATATGGAAATCTGATGAAAAAGAGGATATTTTCATAGTCTCAGAATTGTTTCCTACCAGATATTTATTAATTGAAAGTATGCACCACCTGGTAGGGTGCATTAGAATGTGGCATCTCTTCTGAGATAGTCCTACAAAAGTTGCATATTCTGGGTCTAATCATGAGGAAACAAAAGTCAAGCCAAAAATTTTAAGGCTATGGAATCAAGGAAAGACTGAGGATCTCTTTCAAAATAAAGAACACTAAAATGACACAACAACTTCTGCAACAGAAGATCCCAGAGTGGGTCATTTTGCTATTAAAAACAAAAACAAACAAAAAAACACTATTGGGACAACTGCCAAAACTTGAGTGGAGTATGAGGATTAGATGGTGGTATTATATCAGTTTTGATTATCTGATTTCTATGCCTGTGTTGCGTTTATGCAGGAGAATTTCTTATTTGTAGGAAACAGGAGTGATTAGAGCATTCAATTGACAAGTTACTCTCCAATGGTTTGGAAGAAAAAAGTGCTTTGTGCTACACTTAAAATTTTCTTTAAGCTTGTGATGCTTTCAAAATTAAAGGTTTTTTTTTCTTGTTTTTTTTTAAATAGAACTACTGGTTAAAGGAAAAAAGGTATACATGCCATGTCTCCTACATATATATATATACACACACACACAATATCATAATTTTGTCTTAAATAGTAAGTTAAAGAGGTTTATATTCCAATGAATACCACATGACTTTGTAAGGCTAATGTGGTCATGTAAATTAATTTATACTTAAGAGCGTGATTATGTATCCAGTGGCATGGAGCAACTTATTGGCCTATGACTCCCACTCTATGGGCCATTTCCGGGACCTTATCCTTTTTCCCTTAACCTTCATTTTTATGTTGTTGGTTCTCTTATTTAAACTACTTTCTCATTCATCTCAGAGGGAGTTTTCCATAGAAAATTCTGAAATATGTTTGTGCTTCATGGAATAAAAGAAATTCAGTGGTTGCCTGATACAAAGCTCCCTACTGCATCCTGTAGTCATTTTTTTTTTCCAATTCATACCTATGAATCTCAAATTCATAGGCTTACTGATGAAATTTCTTAACTCTACTTTCTTCATTGGACAATGCAATATAAATGCTCAGTAGTCAATCTATATGCTTACACTAGTGTCTAACTGCTATTTCTTAGGCACACGGGCTTTTTTCCCAGGGGTCACTTGCAAACTATATCCACATAAATGTAGAAACATTCACACCACCAAGGTTATTATTATTATTCCATTTTGAAATAAGAATCCTGTGCTAATTTATTTGAAAATCCTACCACCCCAAAACATTTATTCAGCCACATTCCCCAAAGAATTTTCTTAGTAACCAGGCAATATAAATGGCATTTGTATCAAATGTAATCAAAGTATCTCTGTCAGTTGTGCATCATGATTTAAACTTTAAAAAATGCAGTTGGCTGCTGTTGGTAGTGACACATTTCTCTCCGCTCTTTTTATTCTTTCACATTCCTCTGTCTAGTGGATTTACCATCTATCTATTCTTTTTTTTTTTTTTTTTGGTATAGTAATGCAATTGTCAAGGTCCTGAATTTCTTCTTCATGCACAGTGATTGCTATTCTTATCCCAAAGGATCCTTCAGTGAGGTACTATTTGATTTTAGTGCTTCTTTTGTCATTGACTCTAATATGTGTGACTATATTTTATTGTTTATTTTTAAAAGGTTAAGTATACAAAAATTATAATAGCATATATTAAGCTCTAAATAAAATAATTTTTAAAATATCATGTACAGTATAATCACCCCTTGCTAAATTTTAAAAGTCTGTATTTATGAGAATATAGCTTTGTTTCTTAGTTTGGGCTGCAGTTGAAAATTCCTTTGGGGGTGCCTGTCCAGCTCACAGTGACCCCTTATTCTGAGAGTTGTGTCCTTGTGTTTATCATTTATAGAACCAGTACATCAAATTGGAATCAAATTTAGCCAAACCTATTCTTCTCTTAAAAATTTGGAATTGCGGGGGGGTGGGAGGTTGGGGTACCAGGTGGTGGGTATTATAGAGGGCACAGCTTGCATGGAGCACTGGGTGTGGTGAAAAAATAATGAATACTGTTTTTCTGAAAATAAATAAATTGGAAAAAAAAATTTGGAATTGCTATTAAGAAAAACAAAATATGCCAGTCTTGGCTGGACTCATGAATCGGGGCAAAACTTACTAAATGGGGGGTGGCTGTACACACAAAACATTAAAGAAAGCAAATTTAGGCAGAATGAAGCTGATAGGCAGTGAGAATCAGAGACAGGGAATGGGAACAGAGAAGAGCCTCCCAGATTCCTGATGGATTAGTTGTTCTTAGATTCTATAAGATTTCAAGGATTTTTTTCTTTTTTTGGCTTAAGCCATTTTGAATTTTTTTAACTATATTTTAAGACAGAGGGGACAGAAGGACAGATTATTCACAGCCCTTGAGCTTCAGATCAAATGGTAATATCAGAAAAGTAATAACTCTATGGAGAAAGATTCAGCCATACCCAAATCCCTGGCCATTCCATCCAAACTATAAAGTCGACCATAATATTAAGAAAGAGATTAGGAGTCCAATACTGAAGGATGGTTTAACAGAAAGGAATGTAAGAAAAATGATTCTTACTCAAATCTTCTCAATAGATACCTTAAGTCGCACAATTTCACTGTAGGAGGGAAAGTCTGTATTTCTAAGACTACGCACATAGTAATGAGAACCCACTGTATTAATGTATTTATGTGTGTATATATATAGCCTATATGGTTTGTATACTTGTGTGTGTATATATATATACATATATATATAAAGATTGTGTGTATATAGTCATCTTAGAATACATTTATTTGTATGTGTACATATATTTAGCATATATATATTCATACATATTCTATGTTGATATAGAAAATATTGATAGTAGTAAATATTGATAACTAGCTATTGTAACTTTCATGACCATGGTCACAATAGTGACTATATGGTCACTATAGTGACCATAGGATTTAGTTTATACACAGCCTTATCAATTTTGTGCCACTGTTTGACATAATTTCAAACAGTGTGTCATGAACTCATGAGAGTATTCATTTTGACTGATAAATGTTATGGTCACCCAAGTGGGCATTGGTTTTAAATTATAAAAACATAATATAGTTAGGAGTAAATTGTTATATTGTACATTTAAAACAAACATAAATCAATTAATAGCTTAAATTTGTAATAATTCTGTGTTATGAATTTTATGACCCCAAAGATATAAGAACTGGAGTCTCTTTAAGTTACATCATAGTCTCTCCACAATGTCCCATAAGGACTTTTAAAATATAATGAGTTAATATATAAATATATTCATCCAATATGATACACAAGTTATAGGTTGCGAGTTATAAGTCCTGTGGCATTACACTAAAACAGGGGAAGAACCAACAAGGATGAATAGGAAGAATGATTCCTTGAGCTCACCAAGGTCTGAAAATACTTTGTGTTTATATCAACCAAAGTGAAAAGACTTCCTAATACAGAGGACATTGGGTAGAGCCCTCAGAGTATAATGGTATTAAAAGTGAGCCCAAATTAACCTTAAAATAAAAGCTCCCATGCACTTGTCCCAACAAACTTAAAACCAGGTTTCAAAAAGGTCAAACTAATTCCATGTAATTAACTACAATCCCAAACAAACTCAACAGCACTTAAAGGCATAGCTCAACATCCAACACCCAATAATGGATGGTTCATAACATCTAGTACACAGTAAAAATCACTAGGTATGTGAAGAAATGAAAAAATATGAATCAAAATCAGGAGATAAATCAAACAATTTAAACACTCCTAGAAATGCCACACATGGTAAAATTAACACACAGTTATTTAAAAATCTATTATAAATAAACTAAATATAAATATGAACATGAGGAGAGAAATAGAAAATCTAAAAGTCCCAAATAGACCTTCCACAGATGAAAAAAAAAAAAACTAATGAGAAAATACATTAGATGTGATTTACAGATCAGAGACTGGTAAAGAAAGAGATTAGTTAATTTGAGGACCTAGTGAAAGAAATAATCCAAATTTAATCTACAAAGGAAAAAATGAAATATTGAAAAAAAACAATGAACAGAGCATCAATATCATGCGGGAAGTCTCAAGCTACCTAACTGATGTATAATTGGAGGCATAAAAGAATAGTAAATGAGGACAAAAGAAAGTATTTGAAGAAATAATGTAGAAAATTTGCCAAATGAAAATTAAAAGGATGCAGACCTGAGAAACTCAAGACGGAAGCCACATTTTCAAAACATTATATGTTTTGTTTCTCTTACATTCCCACATTTGGTAATATTGTTGTATATTTCTACATATGCTAGAAATCCCAGAATTCTTTGTTTTTATTTCAGACAGCCAATTGTCTTTTTTAAGTTAAGCAGCAATAAAATATATTTACCTTCACATTACTATTTCTGACACTTCATTCCTATGTATGGATCTAAGTCTCTATATGCTATCATTTCCCTTCAGCCCCCAGAAATTAACTTTACACTTCTTAGGGTATAACTTTGTTGGTGAAAAGTTCATATAACTTTTATACATTTGAAAAAGTCTTTAATTTGCCTTCCTTGTTGAAGACGTTATCTAGGTTGACAAATTTGGTTTTTGTTTTGTCAAGTTAGAGATGGCCTTCCCATTGTCTTGAACCTTGCATTGATTTTCTGATAAATCAATGTAATTACTTATCAATGTTCTCCTATATATAATTTATTTTTTTTCTATGATGGTTTTAAATTTTTCTTGCAATATTTGATTTTCAACAATTTAATGATTTAGATGTGGGTTTCTTTTTGTTTATCTGCTTGATATTCCTTATATTACTTGGTTTGGAGGGTTAACATTTATCATAAAACCTGAAAAAATTTTAGCCCTTTCTTCAAAATTTTCCTTCTCTAATTTCTTCTCTATTTCTTAAATTTCAACTGCATATATATTAAATTAACTTTGTGTTGTTTTTAGTTTTTGTTTTGCAAATCACTGAGGCTTAGTTCATTTTTACAAACTTTTTTTTTGGTCTGCATGAGTTTCTGTTTCCCTCTCTTTATGTTTATTGATCTTTTTTTCCCCTGCAGTATCCAATCTGCTATTAAACTCATCCATGAAGAATTCAATTCAGATACTGTACTTTTCAGCTCTAGAATTTTAATTTAATTTTCCATAATTATCCAGTGTAATTTCTCTGAAATTAACCATCTGTTCATTATGTCCATTTTTCCTTTAATACTTAAAATATTTAAGATGACTGTTTTAAAGTTCATTTTTGCCAACATTAACATTTCTGTTATTCTATTTTATTTGTTTTTCTTGATTTAGATCATATTTCTTGAGTCTCATTTTAAGCAGGTCTAGTGATTTTTATTGTATTCTGAACTTTGTGAATGTTACATTGATGGATATTTATTGTTTTCTTTTTTAAAGTGTTGAGTTTTGTACGTGAAGACAGTTAATTTACTAGTAGATGAACTTGTGTTTTAAAGTTGGTTGAGAAGGGGTTAGTGTCACCACACTCTAGAACTAGAGTAGTTCTACTCAAAATACATACCTTTCAGGAGTCTCAAAGGTTTCCCCAACCTGGCTGATTAGACCTCTTACATTTTTCAGTACTAGAGACCTCTGGAATTTCTGTTCAGCTAATATTTCCACTAGTTGTCCTCTGCCATGCTTTATAAAAATTTTTACCTGTATTTATGATCTTAGTATTCATCCAAAGAATTAATGCTCCTGCTACAACAATTTTGGAGCTCTTTCTCTGTGTTCTTCTCACCTCTATGAGACTCCGCCCACACCAAATTGAGCTCTTTCTACAGCCTCAAACTCAGATCTCTTAACTTCTCAGTTCAGAAAGACCACCAAAATGCACGTGGGCTCGACTTTCCTGCACTGTGGCCTAAAAATGCATCCAGGATAAAATCCTGGGAAATCATGAAGATTACCCTTTTCTGAGAATTCATAGTTCTCCACTGTCTATAGTAAATTGCCTGAAACAAGCTTCACATAGTTTGTCCAGCTTTATATAGCTGTTTATATGAGAAAGGCTAGACCAATACACGTTATTTCCACATGGCAGAACAGAAGTCCACCTTAAAACAATTTTAAATCATAGGATAAATGGCTTATTTTCTTCTCATCCCTAAATTGAATTGCAGCTTAATCTCCACAATAGGAGTGATTGTTACCTTTATCAAGCAAAGAAGATTTAAAAGAAACTACTTCAAAGAGGATTTTATAAGAGCCCCTGTCTTACATTCTACTTTATCTTCAATCTCTCTACAACTGCTAGTGCTGGGTTAACTTCGGTTGGAGTATTTGGCTTTTCCAAATCTCCAAGCTCTAAATCAACAGCCTTTCAGTCAATGTGAATTTCAAGCTGTAGATGGAAAAGACTGCTTTTAGAAATACTGGATTGTCTTCTCTTTTCACTTTCAGATAGATCTCATTTCAAAGCAAGCTTATTTTATGTAACTGTAAAGACCTAAAGGAAGTATAATCTCAAATTATGTTAGATTGGAGTCCTGGCTCTGTGACTTACTTTGTTTCATTCTGCTGCTGTGTGTCAGTTTCATTGCCTTGTTAACTTCCTTTATAATGGCAACATGACCACAGCATTTCTAAGCTTTACATCTACACATCACACCATACTAGAAGGAGAAAGATCGTTTGTGTAACAGAATTTCCATGAACAGTCTTGATATGGAACCCAATGATTGGTTTAATCTAGTTTGCATGCTCCATCATTAACCTAGATAAGTTCCCAGAGGAGGCTGAGTGCTCTGGAAAAGAGAACAGCAGCTGAATGTTTGGGAGGGAGTCATAGTGCTTATTACAGTTGTAGTCTGATTTTATTTGTTTGATGTTGTATCACAAGCAATTTTTTAGTCTAAAAATTTTTTGTTGAGATCATCTGATACAATAAACTATACTTCACAAATTAATGTTTTGAAAACAGAATTGTTTTCTTGAAGTCTCAGTGGGTAAGAATATTTTCCGAAGAAATTTAAAATAATTCCTGGGAATAGCTTGTTTGAGAGAGTTTTTGTTTTTAAATTCTAATGATGTTACTATAAAAGCTGTTAAAGAAGATATTATTAACCTACCCCACAATTTACAAATAAAATAACTATGTCATAATATGCTTACGTGACTAGGCCAAATTTATAGACTAAATCAGTCCAATGCCAGTTATTAAACCAAAATTTCACTCTTCAGACTATACCAAATTTAAACATCCATGTTATAGGAAAGATAATATCATAATTTCAGTCAATTTAGTTAAGTTTTAAATAAAGAATTTCAACTTTTTTCAAATAGCTGAAGACAAGATATTAATCAGTCAAAGGGTACATAATGGAAATTTGTTTGTGAAAGTTAATTTAGTAAGACATTTTAAAGCTATAAAATCCTTTGTCCTACTGTGCTGTAGTCATTATCTATAAATTATTATGTTCTATCGGATATGCATCACTCATTTCTCAGAAATTCTTTTTGTGTCACTAATTTGATACCCAGTCCTTCTCCCCTCCCTGTCCTTCCATTCTCACCCTCCTCCCCACCCACACCTATTAACTATTCCTCAGAGATATAAATAGATAAAATGGAAAGACATAAGCACCAACAATTCATAAAGTCCTACCACTGTAGGTGCTCAAATAAAAGCATATTACTATCATTTTATCCCAACTATATTCACTGTTTTTTGTCACAACACTGCAAAACATACCATAATACTCTACTTCAATTACATAAATACGTCTTACATAAGTTTTATCCCCTAATCCTCATATTTACTCCTAAGAGTCAAAAAGGAATCAGTTTATACAGAGTGCTCAGCACGATGCCAGGACAAAGTAAATACCCAATAAATATTAGCTATCTTTATTAAGTGATATAAGAAAATTACATATATTTTTTAAATCTAGAATAAAAATTTCAATAGAAAAACTCACTTAGTGAAAAGCTACACTGCTTCCTATTCTTAAGTGTTCTTTAGTTTGTGGATGGCACTATTTCTCATAGAAAATTAGTTTTTCTACTACTTTCCTCAGGAATCAGGGATATCCCTATTTAAAATTTCAGGGGGAAAGACATTCCAATGAGGTCTATGACTGAAGCTGTAAGAAATACAATAGGGGAATTGAAAATGTACAAGAAAGAGATCTGGTGATTAGAAGAGCCTGGAAATTAATATTCCTAACCTATAATCAGCACTTTAGAAGAATAAGATTCTACTGGTCTTTTTGAGCTGCTTGATTCATCAGAACAGCTGCAAATTGCACGAGATGAAATGTTTTGCACGAGGCCAAAGACTTTGTAACCTTAAGTAAGATTAAAGAGCTTTTCTCTAGAGGATCAACTTAGACATACCCTGAAGTGTTTTCCTGGTCCTCTGACCTAAGACAGAGCTCTCCAGCACAGCCTCTCACTGAGCTAGCCGGTTACCACCCCCTCAGTGTGGGGCAGAATTAATTAGCGTCTCTGAAACTCTTCCAATCTACTGTCCAATGGACATACATAACAGTGGACCCTCAAGCATAATCATCCCGTCAACCTTTTACCACCTCATGGCCCATTTACACGGCTGCTGTTTTAACACTCATAGTCCTGCAGTAAATTCAGCACAGCAACATGCAAAGTGTTATTATTCTCCAGGGACAGCATATGTGATATTTTCCTTTGCAGATTAGCAGCACTAAATGTACTCTTTCCTTCATGCTATTCAGTATAGCCTTGTATTTTAGCATGTGACCTAAATAGAAATGTTTTCCTAAGCACTTGAAACACACACAGCATCAGAACAATTTTCAGGCAGGGCACCAAATAAGTGCCTGTCGGAACAAGGGATCTCAAGCTATAAAGGGATTGAAGACAACTACATGCAAACCATCCATCATGTTTCTGTGTGAGGCACGGAGTGGGGAGAGTTTGTCGCCTCTGCTGCTCCTGGGAGTGCAGAGCCTATCAATCTAGCCATTTCAGCAACGTCCGCAATGCCTTTCACTCTCTACTCGCGTGGTAGATTTGGAGCCTTTCTGCAGACGATCCCTGCCCTTCCATCTGCTTTGGCATCTGTGCTAGGAGTAGGAGCAAAGCTTCACAGCTGTGGTTTCCCTTGCTCAAGCCTCCAGGACCAACTCTGCAGATGCTCTAAACACATTATAATTGGGATATTCTTTCAACCGCTGCTCACATATTCCTTTTGAGTAATAAAGAGAAGAGAATAAAACCCATCAGAAGTAATCCTGAAAAGGGAGGTTTCTCCTCTTTATCCAAAGAACCACAACAAATTACCAAGGCAAACAATTTACCAAGAATTCTGCTAAGGATGACTCAAATAACCAATGATCTCCTATGGAACGGGTAGGAAAAAAACACTCAATGGTACTAAAGATTAAAAAAAAAATTTTTAGAGCAATTTAATTTAGAAAATTTTTATTTTATGATTTGTTGTTGTGTGTGTATGTATATGTGTGTGTATTTATAGAACTAATATGTGCTTATTATAGAAACTTGGGAAAATATGGACTATTATTTAAAATAGGGATTAGAAAATTATAGCCTGTGAGACAAATCTAGCCATTGTCTTATTTTTAGAAGTAACATTTGACTGGAATACAATCATGCCCCTTTGGTTACCTATTCTCTATGTCTGTTTTCATGCCACAACCAGAGGATTGTCTAGCTGTGATAGGGACAAGATGGCCAGCAAAGCCTAAAATATTTATTATCTAGCCTTTTGAAAGAAAACAAAAATAATTCATAATCTGATATTTCAGTTGTGGTTTGCATAATCTCTCATTTTTAGACCTGTAAGGAAGGGAAATATAACTTTCTCTGAATTATACTTTAATTCTCCTTTAAGAAGAAGAAAAGTCAGATCCAAAGACACAGATCCAGGGTGCCTGGGTGCCTTAAGGTGGTTAGCATCTGCCTTCAGCTCAGGTCATGATCTCAGGGTGCTGGGATCAAGCCCTGCATCAGGATCTCTGCTCAGTGGGGAGTCTGCGTCTCCCTCTTCCTCTGCCCCTTCTCCTGCTCTCCTGCTTGATCTCTCTCTCTTCTCTCTCTCTCTCAAATAAATAAAATCTTAAACAAACAAAGAAAAAGACAAAGAAACAGATCCACGTTTCCTAGTGAATGAAAAAGCTAGCAAATAATAGGAAATCGATCTTCCTTCTTCACATGGGCACTCTCCTCTCTGCTGCTTCCTGTCTTCAATGATGCCTGGCCAATGGTGAAGTCTGGATTTGGGCTGAGTCAGTGAGTGAAAACCTTTTAGGCTTTCATCCTAAGAAGTTTTCTTTGGCCTAGGCTAACAAAGAACACTTTATCTTGGCATTTTGGACCCAAACCCAATGTCACAGTTAAAATTCAAAGTATCAATTCAGCCATGATAAACATACATAGATTTTATTTTTTCTAGTACGTAACATCAATTTTTTAGACAGCTTGATGAAAAAGTATTCGTTCTTTGAGATGTATCTGTACCCAACAAAAGATGATCAGCACATAGTATCACCAAATGCCTATTACAATTCACTGTGCCAACACAGTGTCAGGATAGAAATGATTAGAAAACAAACTTCCCCATTTTCCATAACCTTAGTTACTATAAATTACTTTGCATTCCTTGATTCTGCTATCGAGTCTACTCTAGAGAATAAGATGGTCTTTCTCAGAGATGTGAACTCATAGGCAAGCAATAAGCTTCACTTGACCTCTGTTGGGAAATGATGAAAAGGGTTAAATATAGTTTTTCATGAATAATTCACTTGGTACAACTCATAAAGACATCATTTCAGTTGTCCTTCTGATTAAAAAAATTAAGTGGAGCATATAATAGATGTTGATTATGGCATCAGAGAATGAGGTTTTCAAAAATCCATTGAGGAAATTTAGAAGATCATGGAACCAATAAAATCAGATTGTGTCTTATTTAATATCTAGGATAAGAAGGAACATTTACTGAGTTGTTTACTTTCCAGTGCTGTGCTAAGTATTATTTTTATTGAATTAGTGTACTATCATATTAATATATTAATCCATAATATTAATTAATATTAAATAGTATATTTATATATATACTATCTAATCAATTCTGTAAGAGCTTTACAAAGAAACCAAAGTTCAAAAAGGTTAACTGAATTGTAATTCTTTGAGATGACACCAACCTTATTACAATAATCATTTTGCAATTTATACATGTACCAAATCATTATTTTATATACCATAAACATACACAATATTATATGTTAATTATATCTTAATAGAGCTGGATGAAAAAGAAGAGTTAGCTGATTTGCCAAGTTGTGTACCTTCGAAGTACCAAGTTGTTTTTTTTTTTCAAGTTTTTTTTATTTTTTGTCAGAGAGAGACACATCAAGAGAAAAAACACAGTAAGAGGGAGTGGGAGAGGGAGAAGCAGACTTCCCGCCAAGCAGGGAGCCTAATGCAGGGCTCAATCCCAGGATCCTGGGAAGATGACCTGAGCCGAAGGCAGACACTTAACAACTGAGCCACCCAGGTGCCCCAATACTGGAGTTTAATTCAAACTCTGGCACTCATAGATTTCCCATAGCTTTGATTTATTAATATTTGTATTTATTTACATATTTATTAAACATCTGTTATGTGCCAATCACTGTGCTAGATGATGAGATACAAAGCAAAATTATACATGACTTGTCCTCAAGGAGCATACAATCTAATAAGATAAAATGTCCATGGAGGCTGATCTGTCTTACACATCTTTGTATTCCCAGTATAAAGCATAAAATACCTGACACTGAGCAGAGGCTTAGAAGTGGACATGGCAGCATGTCCTTATCAGAAGTGTGAATATACAATAGACTATTACTCAGTCACAAAAAAAGAATGAGATCTTGCCACTCACAACAATATGGATGGACCTAGAGGGTATTACGTTGGGTGAAATAAGTCAGCGAGAAGAAGACAAATACCATGTGATTTTAATTACATGTGGAATCCAAAAAACAAATGAACAAATAAGCAAAAAGCAGAAATCAGACCTATAACTACAGAGAACGTGGCAGTTTCAGGAGTAGAGGGGAACCGGGAGGGGGTAGGTGAAATGGGTGAGGGAGCTTAAGAGGTACAAACTTCCAGGTAAAAAATAAGACAAAAGAATGAAAATCACAGAATAGGGATATAGTCAATAATACTGTCATAACTTTGTGTGGTCACAGATGATGACTCCACTTATCACAGTGAGCACTGAGTAATGTATAGAATTGTTGAATCACTATGCTGTACACCTGAAACTAATATAATACTGAATGTCGACTGTACTTCAGTAAAAATAAACAAACGGATAGATTGATTGATAGAAGTGTGAAGACAGAGTTTGAAAACACAGATTTCTAAATCAGCTGTGAGGGTGAGAGGCGCTTTCCAAAGGTGATGCCGTCTATGTTCAGGAGATGTGTAAGGGCAGTCCAGGCAGCATGCTGTCTCCCAACTGTGGCCTTGGTTGTGCACATCCGTGCACTCCAAAATGCTGTTCCTGGGGAAATTTGTATTCCCTTTTCAGAGGCTGTCTCATGTGGCTCATATTGCCTATTATGTATCACATGACTAATCATATCAAGGTATCCAATTAAGACTCTTCTAACCATGGATTCTCATGGGACAAATATTCTTAGGAATATGCACACTACTTCCTTCCACTCAATGTACAATCCTTATAAGGCCTAGCTGGAGATTCTTCTCCCTCATAAAGTCTTTCCCAACTATGTAATAGTTAAGTGAACATCCCCCTCTTTGAAGTCCCTGAATGCTCCTCTTCTATTGTGATAGGCAGGCACTTAGCATAGAGAGTCTTATGCTGTTACTCTGGTTTTAAGTATATGTGTAGTTTAACTACTCATTCCAGCTGGAAACATGACTCATTTCTTATCCTAATATAGCATAAGTTTTCCGAGCCCACTGTCTTATTTTTCTGTGTCCTCCAGAAATGAGATGAAGTTAGCAACCAATGACATTATTTCTATCAAGTCTATGACCCTGGAGGGGAGCACACAGCTCTGTAAACAGCATGCATTCAGTAAAATTTTCTTGATGAGAATGAATAAATGCCTAATATTTTCCTGAAATGTAATCACATTTAAAAAATTTTGCTTATTTGTTTTTCAGGTTATTATGTTGAAAACTGCTTTACACATCGTATGAAGGAATATCCTCCCTCAGCTAATATGTCCGATTCACATAAACACTTTTACAGAATAATCATTTTCCTCTTCCCATTAAATGATATCAGAAGATGATTTTTAAAACCTGGTCTAGTCTTTCCCTGAACATCAAATTCACCATGTTGCTGAAATTGTGATTTATTAAAGTGAAAATGAGATATCTTATGCACTACAGCATAGAAAATTTTGCAATGCTGTTGGTATTACTCTTGTCTTATTTCACTCACGGTCTGGTACTTTACCATAATTAGTTAAATAGCTGGGATAATGTATGTAACCAAATGAGGATCATGCTCCCAATATTACTGAAATGCATATAATTAATTAGTGAATATCTGGGAAACCGGTAAAATGTTAGATCTGACAAGGAAATACAGTTTCATTTGTTTCTGAGAAAACAAGTTTGTTGAATTGAGAAAATATTTAATAAACAAGGACCAATCAAGCTTAGGATGTTGTGGTAATCCTGGATGTTAGGCACAGAAAGTACATGAAGATGAACATACACTATTTCACCTTTGCTTTTATCCTCCTATGTTTTTTCTATTAATATGCATTTGTTATGTAGACAGTCAAGAGCATCTTAAAAGAATTATATAAGCTTACCATTATTAAATCATGGTTTCATAACAATTTTTATAGAATTTTTTGTTAAAGCTTTTGAAATGCAGTAAGGTAAACATAAGAGACTAAATAATATTTACAAAAATACCAAAAACAGTAAGATTTTAAAAGTCTTCATTGGTAGAACACTTGTCTTTGGAGGCAAAAATAAAATAGGAGACAGAGCTTCAGGCATAGTAGAGGAAGAAGGACTGGTCACCCCTGCTCACTCTAACAGCCCTCGAACCTTCTCCCACTTCTCTTGGAATAATTCTCCATGCTTAAAAGAGAAAAAAATGGAAGTTCTACAAGTCAGGGTGCTGTTTGAGCCCCGTGTATGTGTTCTCCATTCAAGCATGGATCAAGTCTCACCCATACCTAAGAGGATTTTCTTGGTTAAGAGTCTCATGCTCTACCGACTGAGCTAGCCGGGCAGTTGGTTTTCTTGGTTAAGAATCATCCAGTTGCATGAAGTGAAACACATTGATCACATCAGCTAAGTGCAATGGGGGAGAAAGAGATGTCGGGACATTGTATCTCAATAAACCTTAGGAAGAGGGAAAAAACTAGGAAAGCAAAGTTAGCCAGAATCAAAGTAACAACTCTCTGGAGCTGTATGCTCTCCTCTCTTCTCTTCTCTTCTCCTCTATTCTCTTCTCTTCCCCTTCTTCTCCCCTCCCTCTCTCCATCTCTCCCTCCTTCCCTCCCTTTCTTTTTCCTGCTTTTCTCTGCTTTATTCTTTTTCCCTATAGACCAGCTTTTTCTGATGCCTTTCTTGAGCCACCACTGCTGTGTCAGCCCTAGCTCACTGAATGCCCTGAAAAAGAATAAGCAAAGTAACGGTGCCTGAGATTCAAATTCCTGGAAAAGATAATCTAATTGACTTGTTGAAAGCCAAAGGTTAATCTCCTGCTGGATTAGCTGTGGTCAGGGGCTATAAGTCATTTAGTACCAGTACTGTCCCTCCTAGAGCTATCAAAAATTTGAGCTGGGCTAAAATCTGACCTAGTTTCAACTACAAACTGTAAGTATAAGAGCACTACAGACTTTGCCTTAGCCAGGGCATCCATAAACTCAGCTCCAAGGGGAACAGAATCTTACCCAACTCCATCTGTGAGATTGAGATATTATATCTAGCTTTGTTCCCACACTACTGACTGATTCAAGTACTACTACTGACTGTGACCAAGGAAAGTTGTTTTCTGAAAATAACTTATCCAACAAATTATTGACTTTCACGTCTTTTGGGATGGGATTGGAATACTACCTACATCAGTAAATATTTAGAATATAGACCTTAATTTCTGTCACCTGTCTTACTTTATCCATGATGCCAATTCCCTCAACTCCATGAAAAGCAACACAATTAAAAGCAAAACTACAGATAATTTGAAATCAAGGACTATTACTATCTTCACATTATCAATTCTTTTACACAGTTTCTTAAGATTTATTGTATAGGCTCCCCCTTCTTTTCTCCTTTCCCTTTCATTCTGTTCTCTCCCTTCCCTCCTTCCCCTTCTCTCCCCCTCCTGAACAATTTAGTCTAAAAGCCATTTGGTGGAACGAGCAAGGCAGGTATCCATATGGTAGGAGGGAGGTCATAGTAGCCTGCCATGGTGTGCTGGAACTCAAGAGGGATGGTTATGGCATCTGGGCAATAAAATGACCCAGAACCAAGAAGAGGAACTAGGGCATGGATGCAGGAGGGCATCCTAAGGTGGGGTGTCAGAGACCAGTCAGGATGAGATTATCCACTCAAGGGACCGTGGCAAAAATGACCTGGTATTCAGGTTCCATATGAAGTGAAGAGAGTGCACATTTGAGTGGAGAGGTGCTGTAGGGATCTGGTGCAGAGTATCAAAGCCCAAGCAGGGTAAGGAGGACATCTAGATAGATGCACAGTGAAGTGGACAAAGCAGTGACAGTGGCAGTTTGGGTAAATGAATATGTAACCAAAATGAAGAATGCATCAAGTAACTCTATGAGGATAATAGGAACCAATTTTCTCACTGTCAAAGAAGAGAGAAACTAGTATAAACCCTGTGCTGTTGGATTTAAGTTGCAGATATTAGAGTTACTGTATGGATTAAAATACACAGAGATAGAGATATATAGAAGTACACATAAGTAAGTATTTTTATAGCTAGATATATAAAATCTTTAAGTGTAGATTTAATATTCTCTAGTTCTGTCTACTGAGAGGGCTAAACAGGAATTACTCCCCTCCCCAAAAGAAACATACCTATTCTCCATATCTTAGTTTCTAAAAGCCATTCTACAAAATAAGAAGCCATGGAACCCTAGAAAAACAGTTGGTTTCAGGATGGGGACAGACAAATATAAGATGACTCTGAAATACCATTTTCATGTTAGAAAATAAGGAAGTATTCAAAGAATGATGAGGAAAAGTCAAAAGGATACAGAACCTAGAAGGAAGAGGCTCCTACTAAACAAATCTGGGACAATTTGAGCATCGATAAAAGTAACAATTATAAATTATGAGCCATTAAATGAAATAGTATTTCATAAACCCATACTGCTATAAAACATAAATGCATATATTAAAATTCTGGTGAGGACCAGAATTTTATATAGCCTCAAAGTAATTCTTCACAAACACCTAATTGCAAAGGGCAAATGAGTATATTTACAGTAGAAAAGTCTTTCATATCCCACCTTAATCTAGTAATCAAATGAACACCACATATAATGGGACAAATAAAAAAATTGTGTCCTACATGATGGGATGAGAAGAATATGGCATTATTTCTATGATATTCTTGCCAAAGACACACATTCTGCATCTCTTTCATGAGGATAAATCATAAACCCAAATTGTGACATATTCTACAATACAACCAACCTATAATCCTTAAAATTAACCAGATCACAAAAATTAAGGAAATTCTAAGAAAGTGTTCCACATTTGATGACACTAAATATTAGGACAACTAAACACAATAAGGGTTTTTGTTTGGTTATAAAGAACCCTATTGGGACAATAGGTAAAACTCGAACAGGAGATCTGATTGCAGTAATTAATTAATGGTATTTTCCTGATTTTCAGCATTGTATTTTGGTTATATAGAAAAGAATCTATTGAAAAACATGAATATCTTAAAGCTCCAGCATTGTTCGGGTCCAGAAAGCAGGAAATCAGAGACAGGCAATAGAAACAAAATGCATATCGTGATTGAGCATTTGTATTTAAAGTGTTAAGTTTAAATAACTAAATACAGATATTAAAATTCTTTACAATTATAAAAGAAAACATTTATTGAGCCGTTTTTGTCAAGGCTCCATAGTATATTTATTATACATTTTCTTAATTTAAAAAAGCAGCAGCTAAAAAAGAATTATACCTTCTTTATTTCCAGCATAAAAAAAAATTATCTTAATCATAAGAAACAAATTGAGGGTTGCTGGAGGGGAAGGGGGTGGAGGAATGGGGTAACCAGGTGATGGACATTAAGGAGGGCTTATGATATAATGAGCATTGGGTATTATATTAGACTGATGAATCAGACATCTGTATCTCTGAAACCAGTAATACATTATATGTTAATTAATTGAATTTAAATTTAAAAATGCTTTAAAAAAAAAAAGAACAGTTACTTGCCTCAGATCACATCATGTACACATGTTAAGGCCAGAAAAGTACAGTAAATGTTTAACAACTGGCTTCCTAGAAAAAGGAAAATCCCTGCTTTGTAGTATTTGCCAATTTCTGTGCTGTAAATACTCCCACCAAGGCTGATTTCAAGCTACCATCAAACATGGGTCTCTGAGTGCAGTGTTAGGGAGAGATACCCACAAGACAATGCAAGCCAGCCTTCAGGACAGCACTGGTTAAGGTTAAGATTTGAAAACAGACAACTGAAGTCTACAGCCTACTATGTCATAATACCTGTATTTAAATTTTCATATAAAGGGTGTGTGTACCATCTAGACATAAGGGCCAGCACAGGGGTCTGTATGAATGGATGACACACTCCCTATCCCGATAAAGAAATGACAGAAAACCTTCAGATAGATAGATAGAGTCTCCACATAAAGAAAAAAATCATTTTAATACATAGCAGGTACATATTTTCTAAAAAAGATTAAGGACACATTCCCAAGACAACACTTTTTGTCCGAAGGATCCAAATAGACCAGAATATTTGGCTAGAGTTTAACCAATTATTAGTGAAGAGGAATAAAAAATAATACAGATAAATAGATGTAGGTAGATAAAAATGAGATCAGTGCATTGGATGTTATATGCTATACATTATGGATTATATTAAATTACATGTTGCATGTGCAATATATAATGAACAAACAACAACCACCATGAAGTTGGTTGACACATCTCCCACCCAACCTATAACAGTCATTTTAGGTGTCAACTTGGCTATGACCATTCTGAATGTTTCTGTGAGGGTATTTTAGAATGAGAATTACATTTATTTTTTTTTCCAATTTATTTATTTTCAGAAAAACAGTATTCATTAT